>NW_008596074.1:1487-8078 GCF_000691845.1 Merops nubicus
TTGAGAAGTGGGCAGCAGGAAAGGTCCCACAGGGTCTGATCTAGCCATAGCATCTGGGGTTATGGAGTAGGTCTGGCTGGCTGCTGATGTTTCTGTGTCCTCTTGCTTTCAGGGGTAGCTGTTCAACCTCTGGGCCCCTGAGAATAGTGTCCCTAAAGCAATTTAAGCTGAAATTTTTAGTCTGAACGTTTCATCACTCAGCTGACTGGGGTCCAGCCACGTTGTGGTGTGGAGACAGTTCTGGATGCTGCTCACAAATAGGTCTCATTAATTAATAGTGATTCTTGTGTTGCTGGGAGCCTACGGGTGATTGTTGAGCTAATTCAGTGACTGTTAACAATGAAGAAATAAAAGGGGAGCACAACCTGTTGAACAGCAGATGGGTGCTTGGCAGGTGCCGTGCTTTGAGAGGGTGGTTCCTCTGTGTGTTTGGAAATCATGGAGCTCCCGGTTGTTCCACAGCTTCAGAACGTGCCTGTGCTCCGATGCCACCTCGTGGGGTGGCTCATTGTGCAGGGCTTTGGCTACAACATCTGGACTGGAGCTGTGGGCAGCTCTGAGCTCTCTGACTGCTGGCTCTGTGTTTGCTCCTGTGTTTCCTGCCTCCTGAACTCCTGACTTGGATGTAGCTCTGTAGATCGCGGCAGGTCGCGGCTGAGCTGCGCCCTGCTGTGTTTTCAAGTGGGTTTTGGTGCTGCTTTTTCCCACCTCACCCAGTGTCTGGTGTGTGGACCCTATCTCTCTGGTCTCGTTAGCAGCGTGACAGCTTCTTCTCCGCGGCCTGTCTGCACAGCCTCTAACCCAGCGTGTCCCGCGCTCTCCTCCTTGTCTCGCCCCAGGGCACGCGGGACTACAGCCCCAAGCAAATGGCCATTCGGGAGAAGGTGTTCGATGCCATCATCACCTGCTTCAAGCGCCACGGAGCAGAAGTGATCGACACGCCCGT
Organism: Merops nubicus; assembly: GCF_000691845.1. Taxonomy (NCBI): domain Eukaryota; kingdom Metazoa; phylum Chordata; class Aves; order Coraciiformes; family Meropidae; genus Merops; species Merops nubicus. Next base: position 2,434 of record NW_008596074.1, read on the forward strand.
GTTCGAGCTGAAGGTGGGCGAGGGCGCGGCGAGGGGGCTGAGCTGCCGAGGTCCTGCAGCTGAAGGGTCTGTCTTGGAAAAGGACTGGAGTTCTCTTCTTCCATCTCCTACACGTTCTCCTTTTTCTCTCTTTGTTTTCTGTGTCCTCCAGGGCTGGTCCCCTGTCACTGAAGATGCTGTTTTGTTCATGTGTCCTTTTGTTGTAGGAGACGCTCACGGGGAAATACGGTGAGGACTCGAAGCTCATCTACGACCTGAAGGATCAAGGAGGGGAGCTGCTGTCCCTGCGCTATGACCTGACTGTATCCTGCCGGGTGCTGAGGGCTCTTCTCAGCTGTCCAGAGCACAGGGGAGGAGAAGGCAGGACGCTCGTAGAGTTATGGGATTGTTTGGGTTGGAACAGACCTTTAAATCAAGTCCCACTGTTAACCCAGCACTGCCAGGTCGCCACTGACTCGTGTCCCTCAGCACCACATCTCCACGGCTTGGGAACCCCTCCAGGGATGGGGACTCCACCACTGCCCTGGGCAGCCTGGCACAGCCCTGGACAACCCTGACAGAAGAAATTGTTCCTCAGGGCCAACCTAAACCTCCCCTGGAGCACCATGAGGCCATTTCTTGTCCTGTTACTTGTTCCTTGGGAGAAGAGCCTGACTCCCACCTGGCTCCAGCCTCCTGTCAGGGAGCTGTGGAGAGCCAGAAGGTCTCCCCTGAGCCTCCTTTGCTCCAGGCTCAGCACCCCCAGGTCCCTCAGCTGCCCCTCCCCACACTTGGGATCTAGACCCTTCCCCATCAGCTTCATTGTTCTTCTCTTGCCACGCTCCAGCCCCTCAAGGTCCTTCTGGGAGTGAGAGGTCCAGATCTGACCCCAGAATTTGAGGGCTGGCCTCCCCACTGCCCAGTCTCGTGGCTCTGACCCTGTTCAACAGGGAGAGTGTGAGCTGGGAGCAGCAGTCAGTGGGGGCAGGAGCCTTGCTCCATTATTTATTCTACCTTGTGCTTCTGTTTGACAAAGGAACACTTGTGTGTGGAGGTGCAGCAGATCTGTGTTGAGTGGGGTTCCTTGTAAAGAGGGCACCTAGATGAGGCTGCTGCGGTGCACGGGCTGAGACCCAGCTGGAGGTGATGCTGGAAGGTGTCTGTAGGGACGCTTAATGGCAGCATGTGTGTTGTGTCATGTTGTGGAGACCCTGGGGAGCTCTAGGAAGTCCAGCCACCTCTTAGCACTTGCTTTGCCCCACGGGTGTGTCAGCCATAAGCCAGCAATGGGTCCTTATGGCCAAGAAGGCTTATGGTCCCCTGGGGTGCATTAGAAGAGTGTGGCCAGCAGGTCAAAGGAGGTTCTTCTCCCCCTCTGCTCTGCCCTAGTGAGGCCACATCTGGAGTATTGGGTCCAGTTCTGGGCTCCCCATTTCAAGAGAGACAAGGAACCACTGGAGAGAGTCCAAAAGAGATTGACAAGGATGCTGAGGGGCTGGAGCATCTCTGTGCCAGGAAAGGCTGAGAGCTCTGGGGCTGGTCACCCTGGAGAAGCCTCAGAGGGGATCTGATCAATGCTGAGCAAGAGCTAAAGGGCCCCTTAGGGCAAGAGGCTGGGGCCAGACTCTTGTCTTGTCAGTGGTGCCCAGTGACAGGACAAGGGGCAATGGGCACAAACTGGAGCTCAGGAGGTCCCATCTGAGCAAGAGGAGAAAATTCTTTAGTATGAGGGTGTCAGAGCTTGGAGCAGGCTGCCCAGAGAGGTTGTGGGGTCTCCTTCTCTGGAGAGATTACAAACCTGCCTGAATGTGCTCCACGGCACCCTGCTGTGGGTGACCTGCTGGAGCAGGGGCGTTGGATGACATCTCCAGAGGTCCCTTCCAACCCCCACTGTTGTGGGGTTCTGTGACTGTGTGTGCACCACGCCGAGCTGGATGTTGGGAGATAGTGAGGCCCCAGCACTGCCTGTGGCTGATAACGGGGTGGGGTGGTCCCTCCTTGTTCCCACCCTTAACCCAACCTCCTCAGGTGCCCTTTGCTCGCTATTTGGCCATGAACAAGATCACCAACATCAAGCGCTACCACATTGCCAAGGTCTACAGGAGGGACAATCCAGCCATGACCCGGGGCCGCTACAGGGAGTTCTACCAGTGTGTGAGTGGTGGTTGTGCTCCATGCCAGCCCCCTGAGTTGTCTCACCCCCTTCACACAGGACCCCAGGCTGTGTTCGCCTGGATGTCCCTGGGGCTGTGGAAAGCTCAGGAGGATCCACTGGTCTCCTTATGGGTTTGCAAACTGGCTGGGGAATGGGAGGGTGCAGAAGGTGGTGGTGATGTGGTGCTGGTGCAGTGGGGAATGTCATCACATAGCCTGCAGGTGCCCCAGGCCCCTGGCCTGCTTTGCCCTGTGGAGAAGGACAGCTCCCGGCTCCATCCCACAGTGCTCCCCAGCCTGGAGCAGGGGAGGAGTTTCCTTCTGATCCCAAAGCTGGCAACAGCTGCACTCCTGGGTGTGTTAGTGGGACATGAGAACCAGGCGAGCGAGTGTCTCAGGTGAAGCTTGTGCTGCTTCTACCCTGTGCTTAGGCAGGCCTCGTTTCCAAGGAAGAGAAAAGCTCAGAGGCCAGGTTCCAGAACAAGAATGCCATTTCCGCGTGGCTTTCTTGGTCAAACATGGTAGCCCTGAGGAACGGCATCATTCTGCTGAGCTAACCCAGCCCCCGGGGCCTTGTGCTGCAAACAAATCCTGTTTGGGATATTCCCGTTCCATCGTACCACCCCTCTGGCTCCAGGTCCAGCTGGGTTACCTCCCATTTTCAGACATCTCGGGGTCTTTGCCTCCAGTCTCATCTAAAAGACTGTTCCAAGATCTAGGATAGCTAGAAATAATTGTCTAATGTCCCAGCTGAACTTCCTTGTGTCTGATAGTTTCCTTCTTCCTGTGCCAGTGCAGATCTCCAAACTGTCGCTGCCACCCCTTCATTCTTCTCCAGATAACCATTTTTTTTTTTTTCTGGATCTCATAATTCACCAGCCCAAGGGTCCTTTTTTTTCCAGTGAGATTTCACCTCTGCCACCTACAGTGGTAGTGGCACTTTCCTGACTGTGCCACAGCTTGCCCAACTTCCCCAGGGATTGCATCAGCCTTCCTTGCACTTGGCTGATCAGGGAGCAACTGCTGGGATCTCATCTCTTTTCCTCCTCCATTGCCCCACTTTATTTTGGAGCCTTGAAGTTTACCCACTTCATGAAAGTGATTCTTGTGTTCAGACTCTTTGAAGACTGTCTTTGAGGGTCCATAAATGGCAGTCAAATAAGAGCTCTCGTGTTGCTGCTGGGGTTTATTTCTCTCTGAACGTTTTCTTTGCTGTGCCCAGCCATGGGGTACCAGCCTCTTCAAACATCTTGCTGTTAGGGTGCAGTTCTACATTCTGGTAACCTCAGGTGGAGGGCACTCAGGGTTTCTGAATTCTTGTTCTGCCTTGGCAGCTGAAACTTTGCTTTTGCCTTAGCTGAGGTGGCTTCTCGTATCTTCTTCCCTGATCGTTAACTCGATTGGCCACATGTATTAGAAAACTCACAACCTAAGAATCAAGGTGAAGCATCTGGCATTTGGGACAGACCAAATCATAAGCAGTTTTCTCCTCCCATTCCTGGTTCCTTTGTCCTAGTTATTTTGCTGATTGTTCTGCTGTCCCCTTTTTGTCATTTTCCAAGGATCTGTGTTTCAAAGTGTGTCCTGCAGCAAATGCTGTGTCAGGCAGGGAGCAGGTCACGTACCTGCAGAAGCAGAACAGCTTCTGCACTGGCCATGACAAGACATACAAGGCCTTTGAAGGGCAGTGGACACGACAGCCCTGCTGCCTTCGATGGTCGGGGGTCATAACCCACCTCCTGTCCCTTCTGGGTGCTGTCAGCGAGGACTGGTGCTCCCTTACATCCTGCTGCTTTTGGTAAAAAGCCTGCTCTGAAGAGCAGAGGTGGATCCGTGTTGGCCACGGCGGTGCTGAGCTGCTCACTGTCTTTTCCTGCAGGACTTTGACATCGCCGGGCAGTTCGACCCCATGATTCCCGATGCCGAGTGCCTGAAGATCGTGCACGAGATCCTGAGCGACCTGCAGCTCGGGGACTTCCTCATCAAGGTGAGGCCAGGAGGGTTCCTCTGTGCCACGGGGGCAAGCGGTGGTCGCTGTTCCTGTGGTGTTGCTGTGCAGCACTTGTTCACACCCTTAATATCCACTAAGGCCTGGTGCAGATGCTTACCCACCTGCTCTGCTGCCTCACAGTCTTATGTGCTAAAATTCTGGACCTCAGAGTCAGAATCATGGAATGGTTTGGGTTGGAAGGGGCCTTTAGAGCTCATCCAGTCCAACCCCCCTGCAGGGATCAGGGACATCTGCGACTAGAGCAGGTTGCTCAGAGCCCTGGCCAACCTCACCTGGAATGGTTCCAGGGATGGGGCACTGACCACCTCTCTGGGAAACCTGGGCCAGGGGTTCACCACCCTCAGTGTCAAACATTTCTTCCTGCTCTCTAGTCTAAATCTCCCTCTTTTAGTTTAAACCCATCACCCCTTGTCCTGTCACAACGGGCCTTGCTAAAAAGTCTGTCCCCAGCTTTCTGACAGTCCCATGGAGTCCTGGCAGGCCCCCAGAATGTCTTCCCCAGCTGGAGCCTTCTCCTCTCAGGCTGCCCAAGCCCAACTCTCTCCTGCTGGGCTCCAAGCAGAGGGGTTCACCCCCCAGGTCATTGCTGTGGTTTCAGCTCAGACTTGCCTTCAGATGTCGTTGAGGATGAGAAGGCACCCCTGCAATGGGGAATGGTGAAAGAACCTGCCCACAGTTGTTACTGTCTTCCACAAGCCACTCTCTCTCTGGTCAATGGTGGTGCTGGAAGGTCACAAATTCCTGAGCTGTTGTTGTTTCTGCCTCATGTCCTCTTCTCCCAAGTAACTAGTGATAGGATGAGAGGAAATGAGCTTAAGTTGTGCTCGGGGAGGGTTAGATCGGATGTGAGGCAGAATCTCTCTCTTGACAGTTGTGAGGCATTGGCCCAGGCTGGCCAGGGAGGTGGTGGGGTCATCATGCTTGGAAGGGTTCAAAAAAGATGTAGACACGGTATGTTGGGACACGGTTTAGTGGCCATGGTAGTGTTGGTTTGATGATTGGACTTGATGATCTTAGAGGTCCTTTCCAACCTTAATGATTCTGTGATTCTGATTTAATTGTTGGCATTCTCACTACCCATGGAAACACTGAATCCAGCTGAGCCTTTGCCCTCAATTACCAGAAAAAAAAAAAAAAAAACAAAAAAAAACTTGGCAGATATCAGCCAGTTTCTCATCCATGCTTAAAACTGGAGAGAAACTGCCCAGCTGGAGCATCTCCCGGAGTTCCCAGCCAGTGACCTGCTCCCTCTCCCCAGGTCAATGATCGGCGGGTCCTGGACGGGATGTTTGCGGTTTGCGGGGTCCCGGACAGCAAGTTCCGGACAATCTGCTCCAGCGTGGACAAGCTGGACAAGGTACGGGCTGGAGCTGCTGCTGCTGGGGTTCAGTGAGTCTCTGTCCCTCTGGGCTGCTCCTCCTGGTGCAGAAAAGGACCTCGGGGTGTAGGAACGGAGGGCTGGAGAGGAGCCAGCGTGTACTCAGGTGGCCAAGGAGGCCAC
>NW_008596075.1:0-303 GCF_000691845.1 Merops nubicus
TGCAGCCGAGCAGGCTACGGCACGCCTCCAGCGAGGCCCCGCCAGCCAGCACCGGCCCCGCCGTGCACCAGCACCATCCTGCACCAGCCCCCAGCCCCCCCAGTCCCTTCTGTGGTGACGGTTTCCTGGGACACGTACAAAGAGCCAGACCTTTCAAACATGCCACGTGATGTGCAAGAACTGCAGCCTGGACCGACCAGCCTTGGACCCATGTGGGCCAACCTTTATTTTTGGTTAGCAAATCCAACAACCCTCCCACTCCTGGGCAGCCCAAGTTCCAGCACAGGCTTTCTCAGCAGACTC
>NW_008596075.1:320-2303 GCF_000691845.1 Merops nubicus
GGGTGGGACGGGGCACAGCTCTGCACTGAGCAGAAGAAAAAGACACACCACATCCCTAGCACAAAACTCAAAAACTGGAACAAAGCCAAGACCCCAGAGCTGAGGTGGCTCAAGGCCAACACAGCACACAGAGAGGAAGGGCAGCCCTAGGAAGGCCAGGAACAGCCCACAGCACTGCTGTGCCAGCAAGCCACATGCCAGGGAAAGGCAGAAACCAACCAAGAAACAGAGCAAAAGCACTCCACAGAACACCCTGGCTAGCTCCTTTTAAAGAGGAAAGGAAACAGAACAGAAGTCTCTCCAACTCATTTGAGCTCTCACCCCAATAAACAAGGAGCCCTGGACACCCCCACAGCTGCTCCGTCAGTGCAGGAGCCACAGGGCTGGGAGCACCCCTCAGCCTTGGGACCCAGCACCAACAGCTTCAACTCTTCCTCTTTATCAAAAGGCCTCTGGGAAGAGCCAAAATCTCGTGGAGAAGTGCCAGCTCAGGAGGTCTCATGAAGCTGAGCTGCACTTCTACTCAAGCCAAAGCAAGATTCGAGCAGGGCGGCAGGAGCCGGGTCTAACGGAGGCTGCGTTGGTATGGCACACACAAATCACATTTCAGCTGAATAATAAATTAAACAAAGTAAATAGCTTAATGAACGCAAATAAATTGACTAAATGAATAGGCATTAGCTCCAGAGAGGGCCCGAGTGGAGCTGTTTCTGCAGGACATCCCATCCTGCAGGGGAGGTGGGACACAGCAGAGCAGTGCCTCCCCCAGCCCCACGGGAACCGCAGCCTCCCGGGAACCGGCGGCACGGGCGCTGCAGCGAGCAGTTCTCTGGAAAGGGCCCACAGTGGGACACGAGAGCTGCTCTGCTGCCCTTGTTAAATTCCACGGGTTCTAACCCCCCTGTGGGCAGAGGCACAAGCACCACATCTACTTTCCAGCGGTGTACGAGCCGGGGACGGAGCGTGGCTGGGCTGTGGCGAGCGGCTCTCGGCACGGGCCCTGGGATCCAGACACCTCTCCTGCAGCACCAAGTCTGCAGATGGGGAAACGACTCATTCTCTTGTGCATCAGGAGTAAGATTTGGTCAGATAGACCTAAACGACTCAAGCCACATTCCAGCCCACTTAGAAGTCAGTGGCTCTTCTCTGTTTGTATTGACACAGAGGCATTTGGGTTACAGCCACGCCCCAGGTTGTTTGTGGGGTCCCATGGCTTCGGGCTCAGGCCCTCAAAGCACTGAAAGGCCTCCTGCTTTGCATCTGGCACCTTGCTGCACTCTCCACATCTGGGAGCTACAGTTAAAACCATCTGTAAACTTTCTACCTGGCCAAAACTTTGGAAACTTAGTCCTAAAACGGGCTGGCTGGGTGACACTGCTACAGCAACGTGCAATTCAAACCTCACAGAAATGGGGAGCAAAGATGAGGACCTAAGGCAAAGTGCAAAGATGGGCACCAGTGAAAATACCAACTGTGTTATGGAGAGCATGTTTCTCCTATTTCAGGAGGAGAGCCAGATGAAGGAACCAGGCTGCGGAGAGACACCAAGAACCAGTCGGTAATTCTCCAAGTACGTGTATTTTATTCTGGCACATACCTTAGTTTTGGAGAGCCACTGAAACAGCGAGAGCCCCAGAGGGTGAACTCCCCGTCAGACTCTGTGCTGCAGAGGGAACACCGGGCTCGGCAGCAGGAGTGGCTGCACTGGGAGGGACAGGCACAGCTCCCCAGTGCTGCAGGGAAAACAGCTTCACCCCACGCTGCTGCTGGCCCCACCACCACAGTGGCTCTGGAGAAAACTCCACATGCCATAAGCCTGGAAAGACCAACTCTGCCAGCCCAGAGTGCCCTACACAAATCTTAGTGCAACAGAGCCCCAGGACCCGCAGAGGTGACAGCAGAGAGCTCTGGGTGGGGTTCTCAGGGGAGATCCCACGGCTGTGATGCTGTCCCCAGCAGCCCCGCTGCCCTCCCGCCCCTCGT
>NW_008596076.1:0-251 GCF_000691845.1 Merops nubicus
CTCAGCACCCCCCGCTCCCTCAGCTTCGCCTCCCCACACTTGTTCTCCAGTCCCTCGCCACCCCCTGTCCCACCCCAGGCCCCAGCTCTCACCCTGCATGGACTGGACGAGGTTCTTGACGGTGTCGGGGCGCACGCTGAGGGCAGCACATTTCTCCATCAGGATGGGTGGGATGTGGCTGTACAGCTCCAGGTTCTCCACGGTCTCAGGGTCCAGCTGCATGGAGTCCATGAACTGGCTGCAGGGGTGAG
>NW_008596077.1:0-21576 GCF_000691845.1 Merops nubicus
GGATGCCAGTCAACAGGCTGATGAGGAAGCCAGGCATGGAAAGTGATAAGGAATGCAAGAGATGGGTATCTTCACTTGCAGACCTAATTAAATATATGCCCGGTGCATTGGCACATCCATACCCTGTGCCATCTGTCTGTATTTCTCACAAAGTATTTGCTTTTCCTCAATCATTCCCTTCATCCTGATACACATTATGGTAACTTGCCTCAGCCTGTAATGATAATTTAATGTAAAAACTGATGGGGATGGTGGCTTTCAAATAGTGTGCAGCATAAGTCCAACAGCCAGGTCCAACCCCTCCAGATTTCAGACCCTGGGGAGCCTTGAGATGCAAACCTGCTGCCAGATCCAAAGCCCAGGCCTGCCTGTCTTTGAAATGTGACATTTGGAAGCCGGACCCTGATTTTTGAGTGTTGAGCATCCAAATGAAATTCAGCAGAAGCTGAACACAGATCTTGCTTGGATTTCAACCTCCCCTGAGCCTCCAGGAGCTGGGCAGCTAGAAGAGCTCAGTTGTTCCTCCTGCTGCTTTTGCTTTGAAAGAGGGGCTCACCCTCCCTTCCTCATTTCTGCTGTAATTAAGCTCTAGAAATTTAGGCTCTGCAGATATTTTGCTGTTTCCCAGCTCTCCCTCACGTCCTGAGCTTCCCAAGCAGTAACTCAGCCACTTGTGCTCTTGCTGAAGGACTCAATGGGGAGCTTGCAGCTTCCCTGGTTTTGTTGTTCCCCTGGCTATCAGTGCTCTTGGTTCCAGTGCCATGTGTTTCCTCAAGCCTGCAGGAACTTTCATGTAGCTAAAAGGTCTCTTGTGTCCCTTAAAATCTTGTGTCCATGTCTTGCTGCCTCCCTGAGCACGAGAGCCTCGGAGCAGCTGCTGGTCAGGAGGATGAACTCGGTCTGTCCACTGGAGGAAGAATGAATCTTTCCTTTCTAACAAGGGCAAATTTGGGGCAGAACTGGTGTTTTTCTTCCCCATGGCTGGTGTTGTGTGTGGGTGACAGGTTCAGGTGCAGAGCTGGTGCAGTGTCTGTCTGCAGATGGAGACTCCTCCCTGTGTTGCTTTTGGTGGAACTCACCCAGTTGTTTGGAAGAATGAGAAGCTTCATTAGGGACTGGTGTTAACAGTCCGTGCACGACCATGAGATATTCCAAAAGTCTGATGATGGGGTAAGAGGAAGGGGAAGATGCTGAGATGGGGAAAAAAAGTATCTGAATAGGTATGACCTTGGTGAGGACGAGAGGCATGGGCCAGCATTGATGTGTTGGAGGTTGCTGGAGGAACTGGGGATAGACCAATTTATTTGGCAGACTGACTCGATTGCCCTTTGGAAAACAAATCCATCCCTGTTTCCTTGGTGGTTTCAACCCTGGAATATTTTGTGTTTGTTTCTTCCTGAATAAACATCTGAGCTCCTTCGAGACCTTCACGGGGTGAAGGAACAAGGAAATTTATGCCAAAGGAGAACAAGAGCCTCCAGTGGCAGAGGAATTCTGCTCTGTGTTGTGGAGGAGGTTGTCATGGTGACCTGAGGTGTCAAGAGACCACTCTGGAGCAGGAGCAGGGGAGCGAGACAGCGGAGGGAGGCAGGGAAGGAGAGGAACAGGGTGAAATGGGGAGAAAGTCAAAAAAAGTGCAGGAATTACTAAGGAGAGAAAAATGCAACGGGCTGGGAAGGAGAAGAGATTGAAAAGAGGGAAGCTTGCACTTTATTCCCTCCACTTCCTGCATCTGATGCACCAGGACGAGTGGAGAGCGACGAGGGGTCGGGGTTGGGCACTGTCTGCCCAGCTCTGGGTCTGGGGGGCAGCACTTTGTGCCCCAAATGCCCTTCACCCCCCCGTGGCCCACACCCTGATCCACCAGCCGCAGGCGTGGTGTGGGGACGGGCGTGGTTTGGGGGGAAGATGGGGCAGCTCCATCAAGGGGCTGGCACCCAGGGCTTTGCAGGGATGTGCCAACTCCCTCCTCCTCCTTTTGCCCTCTCCTCTCTCCGCCGAGCCCCCTTTTTGCAAGCACTAAAGCTGCAAAGTAAACCCCAGCGAGAGCACTTTCCAAGGGCTGCTGGCTATGACAGATGTTATTTTATGGAACACGGCACCAGAGATGTGAAATACATAGTTCATAAATGTCAGGAGGAAGGAAGCAATATCCTGGATTGAGGTCGTTTGACTGTTGTTTTTTTTTTCTCTCTCCTGAAAGCATCTTTCCAAGTAAACAGCAATCCAGGCCTGGCTGTCATTGGGAGTGAGGAGCAGGCTGCCTTGGAGAAGGCTCCAGCACTTGGGGAAGCTGCATGTGCAGCTCATCTCCATGTGCAAAGCAAAGATATTTTGGTGGTTTTTTTCCCACCTCATTGTAACATCTGTCTGAGAAACTCAATGGCAGGACACAGAGCTGAGGTTTTACTTCTTTGAGGTCACCAGGGGGGGGCATTGCAAGTGCAGCTGTAGGAAGAGGATGTGTGTGTGTCAATATATCTCCATGTATCTGTCTCTGCATATGGAACTGCCATTAATTAATAGCAAACTAGCAGTTTGCAAAATGCCTGGTGATTAATGCAAGTTTTTGCTCCTCTGGATGCTCTTGTGGACTTTTAATGCTCAGCTGCTTAATTTCCAACCCCCCAAAAGCCCCAAAGCCCAGCAGCATCCCGGGGCAATGATTCCCCCTTGGCTCCTCCTGCCCTCAGCTCTGAGTGCCCGGGTGAGTTCAGGAGCCAGAGGTGACACATCCCCCCCTCCTACAGTGAGTGTGTAACACGAGTGTGTCAGGAGGTGTCCCTGGAAGGCTGTGGAGGCTGGCAGGGCACTGGGGAGGGCAGGGGACAGCTGAGTGCCACTCACATCTGCCCTCCTGTCTCTGCTGAGCATCCTGTGCCCGGTGAGAGGCTTTTCCAGATGTGGCATTTAACACTAATCCCCCGTGACTGGTCTCCCCCAGGTCCCTGCAGCTCCTCAGGCTGGGGGGGGGCTGAGCTGCTGCTGGGGAGGTGATGGGGTGATGGTCACGCTGGCAGTCAGCATCCCAGGACAGCAGCCTGGGAAAAGGATAGGGGATCATCTCCAGGCTGTTTTTTTGCCTTGCTACCCGAGAAGCCCCCTCTCGGTCTCAGGAGATGCAGCAGCCCTGAGAATTTTGGCGAGGGGGCTGTCGCAGCACAAGCTGTCGAGTTGGTGATTTCAAAGGAGGGATGGAAAAATCTTAAATTTCCTTGTGTTCTCGCAGCAAAGCTCCTTGTGGCTGGAAAATAGGCCAATTTCCACCTTATCTAATGCCTCCAGCTGTGATGTGAAAAGCTCAGAGGAAAAACTGCATCTCTCACGTTATCTCTTAACTGCAAAGTTTAATTATCTTCAGCTCCTCTGCTGAAACGTGCCCGTGCCCAGCCTGCACCCAGCAGGGTACGGTGGCACAGGCAGGGGCTGGGGGCAGCACTGGGGGCTTGGGTGTGTCAACACCGAGGCAATAATCCCTCTGTCTCCTTGCTCGGGTGGGGCAGGCAGGAATATTCTCCTTCCTCCTCCCGTTAGCTCTGAGTTTCTGGGATGAGGAGCAGAAATTTCCTCTCTCATTCCCCAGGCTCTGGGCGCTTTGAGCCCACACACACAGAGACCTGTGTGGGATCCGTACGTAGCTGAGATGTCCATCAATTATTTATAGAAAGAATATATTCATTTTGCTCTTAATTTATTCACCATTAGCTTCACGGTAAATAGAAGAGGAGGAAAAAGGGGAGAGGTAGAGATGTGGAGGGAGATGTTGAATAACTCCACGGAAATAAATCCACTAAAGAGGGAGCAAACGTTAGAGAGTGTGGCGGGGAGGAGAAGAGAGTGAGAAGAAATAAAAAGCTTTAATCTAAGCAGGGTTTAAATACACTTCCACATGTCAGCTCTTTAATAGCTTGTCCTAAGTCTCAGCGTGTTAGAAAATATAAATGATGGAGAGATCCTTCTCTGCTTCCCATTAGCTAACATCAGTAGCTTGATATGTCTACATCTGTTCCCCCTGACTGCAGCTGGCCTCTTAGGTGCTTGGGTTTGATTGTATTTAATTCATTAATTTCTGTTGGGGTGAGGCTTTCTTCTTCCACCCCCAAACTCCTCTTATTTCCCTTTAGGATTCAGTAAGAAATTGAATTCTTGCAGCTGATGTATTTGGAAGATCTGGGGAGCAATGTGATGTGACATTTGGTTTGTGGGCTTTTTTTAACCGATCTACCCAGCTCTGGTGACACGTGATATTGAATTAATGAACTATTTAATCCAAACAATAACAGAGGAAAATGGAGGAATTTTGTTCCTGGATTTCAATTTAGCAAACCCCTCTGCCTGGAGGTCTCTTCCCAGACTGAAAAATGAGGGCAATGCTCTTGGAGCCTGTGAGACCTGCTTGTACTTTGTGAGGATGGGGATGAAAGGGCCATAAATACCCTGGTGCAGGCAGGGAAGAGCTGTGCCAGGTCCCTTGCTGGCTGCCCAGCTTAGGATGGTGATGCTCATATGGCATTCAAAAGTCTGGGGACAGGTTTTTTAGCAGAGCCTGTTGGGACAGGACAAGGAGGGGATGGTTTGAAACTAAAAGAGGGGAGATCTAGACTAGATAAAAGGAAGAAATTGGTGACACTGAGGGTGGGGAGCCCCTGTTGCAGGTTGCCCAGAAAGGTGGTCGAACCATCCCAGGGGAGGTGGGACCAAGCTCTGAGCACCCTGCTCTAGCTGCAGATGTCCCTGCTCCCTGCAGGGGGGTGATGAGATGACCTTGAAAGGTCCCTTCCCACCCAGTGCCATCCATGATTCTGTGGCTCACGTGTGCAAAGGGCTCAGCAGGCACCCAGCACTCACCCCATCCAGCATGAATCACTGCTGCAGCCCCTTGGGAGCCAGCTCAGGTTTTTACTTGCCCAATTTCAGCACTCCCACCCCCTCATGCTGTGTGTGTAGGTGCAGCCTGGCTGGCTGGAGACCCAACTTCTCTGCAGAGCTCTCAGGAAGGGCAGGTGGGTGAGGAGACCCCTCTGTGCCTCCCACTGAGCTCTTGATGCCATCTCTTGTCTCTGCACCAGCTGGGGTTTCACTGCTCTGCCACAGTGGTGCTAGGTTGGCTTCTTTGGTTTTTCCTTTTTTCCTTGCAGTCTAATATTTTCTTCCTGGCTCAGTGGCATTTTTTTTGTGTGTATTTGTCAAGGACAGCACTTTTCAGGAGGAAAAAAAAAACCCATACGCACCAAATCCAAAATACACAACACTTGAAAGACTGAAAGATCAAGATCTCTGTCATCTAAAGGAGTAAACTAACAGTGTGATTGCAAAAAGCCCCCGTGAGGATCCTATCTGTCATATCGCTGTCAGCTTGGTGCTAAACATCCATTAAAGAGCATTTACATGAAAAACGTGCAATCTCCTCTCCAATCAGAGGTAACCTCATCCTGGCAGCAAATGGAAGGGGAGCTCTGGGGCCAGCCTGGCCTTTTCTAATCCAACAGGACCTTCCTAGGGGTGTGAGCTGCAGGAGCAGGGGCTGAGCCCCATCTTCCTTCCCTGCTCAGCCCCAGCCAGGATCTGGCATCCTCTGGGATCCCCTAATTCTTCTCTTCTTGCTGGTTGTGCCAGGAGTACAAGCAGGGAACGAGGCTCTGACAGTCTGTTTACACCAGCCTTGCTCCTCATCTCCAAAACAGTTTCTTCTCCTCTGGGAAAGTGCTTTGAATCCCCGAATAAAGAGTCATGTCCATGGATGAGAAACAGTGACAGCCTTCAGACGAGGAGCCTGCATATTGTGCAGCTCTAAAGCCAGTATCCCGAGGCTGTGATGGATGGAAATTCTGTCATTAACAACCAAGACATCGGATTTTCCAATGCAACAATCATCTTTACTCCAGCCTTACACATCCCTGACAAGGCTGCTCTGCAGCTCCAGACTGCACTGAATTTTAATCCCCCTGAAATCAGTCGTTCCAACCACTCCTCGTGACTCTCTTTGAGCCTCCTTGGCTCTGGCTGAGGAGCTTTGCACTTCTGGTGGCAGCCAAGAAGCCCAAGAGTGATGCTCTGAGAGGCTTGCAAAATATAATGGCAAAATGTTAATGAGGGTGGGGAAAAACTCAGCATAATTGGAGGAAAAAAGCCCACGAAGGTCCCTGGTAGGTGAGGGTCTCTGTTCAGTGCACGTGGACCAGCTATGGTGGATTTTAGAGCCTGGCAAAGGGGAGTAGTGTCCAGTCTTGGTGTCTGGATGCTGAACTCAACCAAGCTGTAATTGAAATAAAATCCAGGCTTTTATCTTGCCTGGTAATTAATCATGGGATCCGTTCCCAAAGGTTAGATGCCTGTTTTTTAAAACACAGAGCCCAGCTCTATCCACAGGCAGTTGTGCTTGAGATGGGACTTAGTGGATGAATTTATAGGGCCCTCCTTAGGCAAGATGTCAGATTAGGGGTGGGAAATAGCACTTTTGGGCCTGAAAAATGACAAATCTGTGAAATCAAAATGAATTCTGCCGAAGCTCAATCTGGCTTCTTTCAACTTCAGGCACTGCAGCCTGAGTTCCTCCCTCTTTTGGTAGGAAAGGGTTGGATGGGAAAAGTGGGGAGATGAGAGTCCTTGGCCCTGGGGGTCAGACCCTGCTGTCCTCTCAGTCGTGTGGTGGTGACAGCAGAGCCAGAACAGGAGACAGAGCAGCAGCCGAGTGCTCCAAGCCTCAATGCTGAGCGACAGGGACTTACAAAGGCACTTTGAGAGAGATAAATGCAGGATAATAACAGCACAGACATCTCCACAGCACCCGGCTCCTCTTGTGTGAGGGATCAGGGAAGAGGCTCAGGAGTGAAGAAACAAATCTTTGTCTGTTATTAACGAGCAAAGCGAGCAGGAAACGCTGGCAACGGAGCTTTGGAGGTGGAAAAGTTGATACCTCTGACGAGCTTTTAACACTTAAAGGAGCTGAAATTTCTCCCCAAAGCCTTGGGAGTTTCAAATGAGCTCCTAGTTGTATGATGACATGTAAGTAGGATTATGGGTAGACTTAATACTGGTCTTATATCAAGCGTGTCATTGTGTGAGACTCCAGGCAAACACCCTGCCTGAGACAGACTCTGCTTTTGTGATGTGCTGACGACAGGCTGGAGGGGAGAGGAGGGATGAGCAGTGACACCAGGAAAGCCAAGTGACACAGCCACAATCCTTAGCTCCTCCTTAGCCAGGCTGGGATTAACAGCCAGCTTTTCAGGGTCCAGTTTTAGCAACATCCTATTGCTCGAGGCCACTTGTGCTGAGTGCTCACAGGTGGTTCCCACTCAGAAAAAAGAAAAGCAAACAAAAATAAAACGTTGGCTTCTGCCTCTTGCTCCCAGTTGGGGCTGGAAGCAGCTGCTCGCACACGTGCGTGCTGCTCCCCACCAAACCATCCAACCCCAGCACCTCCTGAGGTGAGGTGCTCAAAGAAAGAGTGAGCTGGAAAGCTGGGAATCGTTTAGCAGAATAAATCAGCCACTAGCAAACAGTTAGAGCAGCAAAGGAGGTTAATGTGTGTGCTGCAGCCAGCCACAGGCACAGGGGTGAGGGATTTGCAATCTAATATTGAAAGATCACAGTCCACCTCTCCCTTCCCGGCAGTCCAGGGAGAAGTTTCCATCTTGCTAACAAATCCTGTGCCTTTATATAGCACACAAATTATCCCAAATGGGTTCTGTGGAGTCACGATGACACGTGTCGAAACAGATTTCCAAGCTGATGGGAGACTGCAGGGGAAATGTGCAGGAGGCTCTTCCCCAGAGGAGATGCTCTGAAAGCTGGCTGTGTGAAATCTGCTGAGGATGTGGCCGGGTCAGAGCGTTTGGCTGTGTCAGTCAGTGTGACTCCAGGGTCAAACCCAGCTCCAGTGAAAGGCAGGGAGCTTTGCCCACCTCCTTCCCTCACTTGGGGAGCCACTCACATCTGTGCCAGCCTCAGAAAAGACCCATCATTTGCCAGGGAATATTTCTGCTTTTAGAGGGAAAGGTGAATTTTGGTTGTTAAGTAGGAGATGGGGCTAGAAAAACAAATGCCCTCTGCTTTTATCGTTGTGATACCTCAGATTCATTAATTCCTTTGGAGAGCAGGGGTGATAATATAATATCCTCCATCAGAGTACAGAGCTGACAGACAGTTTCTTCTTATTTTAACCCCCGCCTCCAAACATTCCATTTTGATGCCAGCAATCCCATCTCCTTCATATTCCTTAAAATATTTAAAGCTGGTCTCCTCTCCTCCAGGAGCTGAGTGTTAAACCTGCCTTCTTGGAAAAACCCAGTGTGAAAACCATCCAGACAAGTTTCCTTGACTTGCAAGTTGTGTTGAGGACTGATGATTTCATCCCATCTGGGATATTTTCACAGCAACTCCTCTTAGGGCTGAAAACCAGCTGGTAAATCCCCACGGAAAGGAAGCGAGCTGGGGTGCTCTCCCTGCTGTGAGCTCCAGAGTCAGGAGCTACACAGCTAAATGAGGGAAAATGGGGAATTTCTCCCAATACTCTGTAAACTCGTGGTTCAGGTGCAGCTCCCCAGAGACTCTCAGTCCTCTGGGCTGGCTGATGTGCATCCTACATCATTTCTCTGGCTGTCAGATCTCCCCTCCACGCAGCAGCTGAGATTATGAGGTGTCTCTCTGATGGGAACCAGGAGTGAGGGTGTCAGGAGCTGTCAGTGCTGCTCTCCAGAGCAATTTGTCTGCATCAGGTTGCTGCTGGGCCAGGCAATCTCTCATTATCAGAGTTATTGGGGCGTTAGGAGAGGTGAACAACTCCCAGGTCTGGTCCCAGGGTGTCCTTTTCCCACCCTAGGGACTCCTGTCTCCACCAGACCTCCCAAAGCTGCTTCTTTAATAATTAAATGCCCTCTAAGCATCTTCCCCAGAGCCTCTGGGTTTTCTGCTGGGAGCTCCGGGCTGAGTTGTCTTAGGGATGTCTCGCTTGTTTTATCTTGTTTCCCTTCCTTTGCTCATTTTTAACCTGCTGGAGAGATTTTGCAATGATTTATGTCTTGTCCAGACTGAGGAAAGGACCAGTGTGGGCTAAAGCTGGTCGGGGCAAGGAAGCTGCCAACTTTTTACAACAGATCAAGGCATTTTTTCCCCTGCCATGTGCTAATGCACTTAAGGTGTTTCTTTCTGCATCTTTCCAAGGAGGCAGCCCCAGCCAGAGATTAGCCTGAATTTCCTCACTCCCAGGTTCAGCAAAATTATTTAAGGAAATGCTTAAATCCCCTGCATGATGATGTTCAGCAGCCTCGCAGGGTGAGGGGGAAAGTTGTGGTATTGGAATGTCAAAGAGTTCCCTGTTTGCATCGGGTCTTTTTGGCACAGCAGGATGTTCACGTTCAACATTTGGCACTGGATTTTCTTCTCTGCACATGCTCAGGAGAAAACCCATCATTTCTCTGCGTGTAGAATCAGAGAGAGTCTTCTCTGATTAACGTACAGTATCCTTGGGGAAGGGGAAAAAAAAAAAAGGAAAAGAAAACAAACAGAAATTGGACCCAAGATCTTTCCACATAGTGCTCAAGGCAAACAAATAAAGGATGATAGATAACCAAATAGAGGAGAGGAAATTGTGCTCTTCTCTTCTCTAACAGTACCACAAAAGGCCCATCTCTCTGGTTTCCTGGTAATTACCAGCATCTCTGTCAGTGGGTTACCTTATATTAATTAACATTATTTATTGCTGTTGGCAGAGTGACTGCTACAGTAAATCAAGCAATTAGCAGCCTCGCATATTGCACTCGGAAGAGAAGTAACCAGGTGCCAGAAAGGATTTACTCTCTGCTTCATGTTTTATTCAGGGGCTCTCCGTGTAACGTTGGGTTTGTTGCATTTCTCCTCCTGCTGCAGGATGGGATGGAGGAGCACGTGGTGCAGCAGCATCAGTGCCTGCTGCCCACCCTGCCCCAGCCTGGAGAACCCCAAGGCAGGGCTGGAGGGGAGGGCTGGGCTCCCCAGCATCAACTTTGGCCAAGGAGAAGGACTCCATGGCACGGGGTGAGGGTTTTCTGCCCTCTAAGGAAGGGGAAAAGTTTGCTCTTTTTCCTGCTGGTGGTTCTGAAATCTGAGTTAAAATAAATAAGAAGTAAAAACTGGCTGGCAAATGGAAAAAAACATAACTCTGTGCAGCTCTGTGAATGGCTAAAGCTGCTTCTGCTTGTAGGAGTTGGTCACGAGGTGTTATTTCCAAATTGGCCCTGTGGGTGATGGAGCAGAGCTCGGGTGCTCCCCAGCCCACGGCTTTCCTGCCTGGGGAGAGTCTGGGCTCTCAAAGAGTTTTGCCAGCTTCTAGTCCTGGTTTAATTATTTGGTGAGAAATAAAATGTGAAGAAAAGATGGGGGGGATGGGGGGAAGCCCATGTGGGCATCCAAAGGAGAAATTTTGCTTGTTAGAGCAAGGCAATCACAGTTTGCTGCTAATTATGGGGAAAAAATACAGCAATCCCTGGAGGGGCTGGCAAGAGAGAGGCTCATAAAACGCACAACAGGACTAGGAAGCACTTTCTGCTTTTCATAATTGTTCTTTTTTCCTCTTATCTTATCGGGGTGTAGTTCAGCCTCTGATGAGGTGCTCAGCTGGGGTGGGGCAGGAGGGAGTTCTCTAAATCTCAAGTAAAGAGCAGGGTTTGTCAGCTGGGGGCACCAAGCTGGCTTGGGATAGGGCCATGTTTTACTTCTGTTTCTATTCACGGTGCAGAACTGTGAAAGAAACAGAAGTTTTCCATTCAGGAGATAACTCGAGGGGAGGAATCTGGTGGAAAATGACCTTTGAAAAAAGCAGCTGAGAGCCTGGACCCACCAGTGCCCAGAATCCAGCTCTCTGCAGTGCTGCAGGGACCTGCCTTCGGAGTGCAGCTGGAGCTCCGTGGTGGGGCCAGCCAGGTGACTTTCTTCCACTTTCTAAGCCTGTCCCAGCTCCCCTCAAGCCCTCTGTGCCTTGTCCTCCTCCTCCTCCGCTGAGCTGAGTGGTTTTAGTGCCAGTTTGGTGCCTGCCCAGCCACCCTGTCCATCTCCATCAGCATCGAGCATCGCTGCTCAGCCGGCGGCTGTCACTGGACCTCCAGGGTCTGGAGGTTGGGCTGGGAAAAGCCCAGAGGTTCAAACCTTTCCCTTCCCATCTCCTACTCCCCGCGTGACACTGGGCAGGTGAGAAACATGCTGGCCTCAGCCAAACGCCTGCTCTCATGCATTATCTGAACAGTTCCCTAAACACTTCTCCAAGAAGTCCAGTAATGAAAGGAGTGGTTTCCTTTGGCTCCCTTCCCAGACCTCCCCAAACAGAAGGATGCTGACCTAAGGCTGTTAAACACTTTGATGTATGGCCGTGTCTCCTTAAGTAGAAGATCCATATTCTTAAGCTAAGCTGCCATGACACAGGGACATTATGAACTCTCTGAACCAACTGAATCCTACAAATGAGCCATTAGTTGGCTGCACGGCACATTGGCTCCCCTGCCCGAGGGGCTCCCCTTGAATAACAGAATCCTGGCTGTCCACATGCCCGCCAGGCTGCTACGTGTTCATTTTAATGCAATTTGTCTTGCCCCCTTTCCCCCCCTTCCCCTGAACACAGTGGTCAGAGAAGCCCCACGCTGCTGTGCTGGGGGAGGTTGTGGGTTTTTGCTGCTCCACGAACAAGGGTTTGGCAAATTTCTTGGACCCAGACACCTTCCTCCTTTGATGGTCAGGGAGAAAAATTGATAAAAACCCCTCTGCTGCACGAGCATCCATCACAACCCAACTTCAGGAAGGCTGGAGAGGGACAGGACAAGGGGGAATGGTTTAAACTGAAGGAGAGGAGGTTTAGACTGGATCTTAGGAAGAATTCTGTAGTCTGAGGGTGGCCAGACTCTGGACTAGGTTGCCCAAAGAGGCTGTGGAAGCCCCTCCCCGGAGGTGTAGTTAAGAGGTGTCCCTGCCCATGGCAGGGAGGTTGGATGAGATGATCTCTAGGGCACATTCCAGCCTAAGCCATTCTATGGTTCTCTTCCCCCTGATGATAACACCCCTCCTGCTCCTGGTAACCCTGCCTGACACCTTTAAATGGAAACCAGAACTGATTTGAGATGTTTTGGGATCCTCTTGAGCTCCTGAGCATCCTACGAGCACCCCAACTAAAGACAGCACCCTGCTCAGCCCATGCTCCTGAGGCACCTTCTCTGGCTGTGCTTTGATAAGCAGGTTTGAAGAGCAGCATTTCAGAGATGTTCTCTGGGTAAAATGAGCACCAGGGAGTCTTAACCCTAGAAAATAGAAAAAGAAAGTGAAGAGAAAAAAAAACCCTGAACACAGGTTGGTGTAAAAATGAAAGATTTCATTGTAAGGAGGTAAAATCTCTGTGCAGCAAGGTGATTGTTCTTTAGGGGACTGTCACCACCCTGTTAGTGATGACAAACTGGTGGCATGAGAAGGAGGTCCTGGGTCTGCACAGATCAAGGCACAGAAGGCATCAGCCCAGTGCTTTTTTAGGCAGTTTGCTTTCCACCTGAGAGGGGAAACTTTTTGTCAGTGTTTTTTTGGGTTTCAGAGCTGCTTTGTGCTCTACTCTATCCTCCAGGGCCAGAAGGGGGTTGGGAGAGGAAAGCATGGATGACCCAATATGGGCCAGCCCTGGCTCCTGTAGAGCTTAGCCAGCCTGCTGAAACCCAAACTGGCTTATTAGAGCTGAAAAGTGAGGAAGACCCATGACAGGCAGAGCACTTGCCTTGATTTTATTCTGATTTATTTGTTGCTGGGATTCCTAACAAATATAACCTTGCACAGCAATTAAATTACACTTAATTTGATTAGATTAGAGCTGAGGGAAGTGCTCTTCTCCCTGTACAATCTCAGGAAAAGAGAAACGAATCCTTTCAAGAAAAAAAAAATTACATGGGCTTGGAAATGTAAAAAAAAAAACCCTAAATTTATCTAGATGAAGAAAGGGAGATGTAATGAACTTCAATCGAGCAGGAAGCCTTGAGAGAGAATCAAAAGTTTGGGAGATTCATCGGAGGACATAATTGCAACGTGTATATTGATTTTACAGAGATAAGAAAACAAATGTTTGTGGAGATTGGACTTAGTTTATTACATTTATTTCCCCACAGAGATGATGTTTCTCCATTAGGGAAAAAAAAAAAAACAGCCCAACGTTCTTAAATGCATTGTGTTTTCAGAGCTGCTTATTGAGTTATTGCCTGGTCCCACTGCCTCTGTCTTTTTGCAGCTTGGAAGTTTACACTTTTCAGGCTGTTTCTGAAGGACCCTTTTATTGTTTCCCTTTTTCACTCTCAAGGGCCGAGGGGATCACAGTGAGACTGTGCTGAGCACTCCCTGGGGCTCAGGGAGGAAAACCCACCGGCCAAAACCCAGAGGGTGGCTCAGCCCTGCCCTTGGGCAGGAGGATGCTCAAACTCCTCACGCTGATAACTGCCCCCTGACTTCTCCTGTGCCTCTAAAATATCCCCCCCTGCACCTCTCCCATGTGATGAGGAGAAAAACTGAGGCAGCAGACCTGGCTGCAGCCCTGGGTACCTTCATCCTCCTCATCCCAACTCCCAAAGCTGCCACGGGGTAATGCTGGGAAAACTTAATCTGGGAGGGGAAGGGTTTATTTTATTCACTGCTGTGATGATTTAAGGCCATGTACGTTATTCAGCACTAATCCTGCCTGCTCCTAAGTCTCCTGGTAGCTTTGCAGGGCTTGATAACACTGGGGCTTATTCAGAGCTCAGCCAGCACTGCCTGTGTCAGAGGAACAACACTTCCAGGTCTGATTGATCGGGATTTAAGTCCTGATTTCTCTTAGAGCATAATCAGGCCTGAATGGGGGGAGATTTTTACAGTGACAATTAAAATAATGAAAGTGAACTTTAAATGACATTCAAACACTGTCACCTGCTTCCAGCTCCACTCTCTCCTCTGCATTCTGGGAGCTGCAATTTTAAGCATCATTCACTGCAGGGTGATTACAGCTGCATCTATTCAGCCAGTCGAGCTAAAATACTGCCGCAGCCTGAAAAGAAGCATTTTCAGGTGTCAGGACCTGCCACGGCGCCTGATTTCCAGGAAAGCTCAATATTTTGAGTGCCTGATGGGGGCTGAATGCTTAAAAAAACCTGGCACGGGTTCTGGATTCGTTTTCTCTCCGTGGCCCTGACAAACTGTAAATGAATTTGTATTCTGTTCGTGGCGTGTAATAGTAAAGAGTTTATTGATTTACAGATCATTATTTTGCAATACATTCAGATAACAGCAACCTGTGGAATTAGTTATGTGGCCAGGGTCAGGGGCTGATCCAGAGCCTTGTGTTCTGTATTCTGTTCAGATCTGGATAAATCCAGGCCCAGCCTGAACAAGCTTTTGAGGTTTGAGGGTAAATGAGAAGCAGGAGGCTCCGGTGCACAGTCCCATTTAGGGGTCCACACAATTAGGGACCCTGCCAAGCAAAGGATGAGGTGTTGATACTGAGGGAGCAGGACCCACTGAGGCTACAGCCCAGCAAACAGGACTGATCAGGCACAGACAGGCTCCTTCTTGGGCTTGTCAGCTCCTTTGATGAATTAAGAGGGTTCAAGGGAATCGGTGAAGCGATGCTTGTACTGCAGCACAGGCAAATAAGGACTCGGTGAGTTCTGGAGAAAGGGGACATTAAAAGCCAGGCTCCTAATGGGCTCCGTGGGCTGCAGAGGGTCTGAGCTGCCAGGCTGAGGGGGAGAGAAACCTCCTGGGTTTCCAGAGCATCTGCTGTGGTCCTGGCAGGGGGTTACTGCTCAGGCTTGGCCACCTTCTCCATGAAATCAGCTTCCAGCCTCTGACACTCTCAGTCCTGTATTTTGCTCAGGGAAATGAAATCAAATCCAACATCACGCCCATCACTCCAAACCTTGCAGTGATGGAAGATCAAATCTGTTTCCTCTGCCTCCTTCAGATCCCTGTCCTTCCCCCGAGGTGTCTGCATGTGCACCTCATTGATAAGGAGGGTTTAGGAGCAGCTTTCTGAGCCAAGGAGCTGTGCCAGGAGAGCTGAGCAGCGAGCTGGAGGGATTGCAGGATGCTGGCTGCAGAGCAAACTCGAGCCCTGACCCCCATCTTGGTGCACACAAGGAGCCTGGCAGCATGGAGCAACCCTGCCCTGCTGAATGCAGTGAGAGCAATGGTAAAATCCAGTCGATGGGCAGGTCCCCTGTGGCCACCTCCCTGCTGGCAGTGCCTCCTCATGGTCCTGGTCTCCTCGTAGAGCTTGGCTGTAAAACCTGCCCGTGGGCTGGGCTGATTCTGTGCTGTGGGAGCAGTACAGAGAGGTGACATTGCTGGTCACATCCCTGCAATCTGTGGCCTCCAGTGGGGTGAGTGCCTGGCTGTGCTGGGAGCAGAATATTCCCCTGGTGGGATTGCACAGGGGCCTCCCATGGAAAGAGAGCCAGGGCCTGCCTGGAGACACAGTGATCCCAGGGCTGGGAGCAGAGCAGGAGGCAGCCAGGGCAGAGGGAGCTGGGTACAGGTCACAAATCAGCGAGGAAGAGGATGGTGGGAGCTGCTGGCTGAGGGTGTTGTGGCACGTTACCCCCATCTCACAAGCAGCTCGCAGCAGGAGCGGGAGACAAAAGTGAGACCTTGTCATGCTGCAGGAGTGGTTTAGCTGCAGCAGTGTTTCTGCAGGGATGCTGCTGTGAGGGATGTCTCCTCGCTGAACCAAGCCGTGTTCTCTCACGGAGCAGCTCTGGCCTCTTCCCCAGCCCGAGGAGCTGCTGCTGGCTTTATCTGCTGCTCAGCAGGAGGGATGGGAGCTGTAAATGCTGCCGTCTGCGAGGCAGGAGCCTGTCTTTGGTCCCTGGGAACCTCCCATCAATCTGCTGTTTGGAGGTGATAAAGCTTCTGCTCAGATGTTTCCAGCAGGTCTGTGGTTTGGGCTGGGAGCTGTGAGGATGTGGAAGCCTCAGTGCAGTGATTCCTGGGGCATTCCCAACCCTCGTGCGTGCTGCTGAGGGGGTCTGAGGGAGCCAAAGGGCTCTGCAGGCTCCAAACCAGCTCAGCTCTGCCAGGGCAGTGGCTTTGCCCTCGCTCAGGCTGCAGCCTGCAGAGACACACACTCCCCATCACCCCTGCCTTGAATTTGTCAGCGAGCCCTGCTTGTGCCTTTGATTTTGGTGGTTGTGCCTTGCTGAGGGACGACACGCTGTGCTGTTCATTTGTTTTCTGATAATCTCCGCTGGTCTCCAAGGCTTCCTTCCCCCAGCTTCAACTGCTGCCTGCTAATTTCCATCCAAATCAAGCAGGGCTCTTGGCTGCTCAGCGCGCAGGCACAGCTCTCAACCAGTCAGCCCAACTTGCCTTCCAAAGAGCAGGGACACGACGGGCAAGCGAGGATGCTGGAGGAGTTTTGGGATGCTGCAGGGACAGGGACCTCTCCTGCCATGCTTCCCAGCGGGCAGAGTCCTCCTGAGACATCACTGTGCGAGGCAGAGGAATCGACTGTGATTCTTCACGAGACTCTTTTGCTCTAGTCCTTGTCTGGGACTCCCCAAAAATCAGATGCAGGGACTCTGGGGTGGCACGTGGACAGGTGTGTTGGTGCAGAAGGGTTTGGGATGCGAGGCAAACGCTGGGGATGCTGCATGTCTTGAGGAAGGAAAGTAAAGATGAGGGATGTGGAAACAATCTCTTGGCATCAAACATCAGGACAGCACAATTGCTATGGTCTCCTATCTGCAACCGAGGCAGCTTTGCAGCTCTTCACTTCTAATTACCCACAGATAATAAGCAAATACAATAGTGAAGGATATTAGAATAATTTACTGTTCATCAAAGAAAAAAGATTGGGATCATTTGCCTTCAGTATATCCATTTCTGTAACGAAGATCCTACCCAAGAGACCTTCCAATCAGCCCCTTCTGACAACTCCTGCCAAAAATCCGTTACAGCTATTAGCAACAAAGTTATTAGCTGGTAATTAACTCTGTAATTAACTTGAAGTGACTTCAGCAATCAACACTGAGATCTAATGTGAACATGTTGTTAAATCAAGTGCCATTTACGTGTGGAAAGATCTCTCCAGGGTGGCTGTGGTGACAACAACCCAAGGTGACCACGCGGCTGGTTCGCTGGCGTGGCGGCGTCTTGCACAGGGAGCAGCCGGTGACGAGTAGGATGCAACGAGTCTGCTCCCACCCTAAATCCCCCAAATCCCAGCACAGGCTCAGCCATCACCTTCTGCAGAGGCTTCTCTGAGCATCCCACGTTTCCCAGCTTCTCAGCCACTCTGGATGTTGACTGCACGCAACCTCATTGCCTCTTAATTCCTTGCGTGAAGCATCCAATTCATTTCTTCTTCTTTTTCAACACAAAATGTTGTCACCTTCTCATCTCCAGGCCGATATTCTCGACAGTCTGCCTCGCAGCACAACCAGATGCTCCAGCTCAAGTGGGTTTTATCCCCCCAGCCTCTCTCCTCCCCTCCCTGTCCCCTTCCCTCCCCACCCACTCTCTCCCCGATGCGCTGAGAAGAGACACAATTGAGTGGCGTTAATACACCCGGCTCTGCTGCCTGAGTTATTCTGTCTCATCACGGATACAGAGGGAACAGATCTGGCATTTAATAGAGCTATCCTCAAGGACACCAAGGCAGCTATTCAGGAATGATCAAATGACAGGTTTGAATATCAAGCAGCAGCCCTGACAGCCTGGGATTTGGAGATCTCTTGCTGTACACCTGGTAGCTTAATCTGAAATGAGAATCTTGGGGGAGGTGCATCCTTTTCAAAGGGTGCTTTTTTAAAAAAGAAAGAAAAAAAAAAAAAAGGTAACTTTTCCTTTTTTCTTCAGAAGTTTAACAAAAGTGCAGCCCTTCGTGCTTTTTTAAAAAAGAAAGAAAAAAAAAAAAAAAAGGTAACTTTTCCTTCTTTCTTCAGAAGTTTAACAAAAGTGTAGCCCTTCAGAGAAATCATTTATCTCCAGTGGCAATCAGCTTAACTGTGTCCCATTATCAAGCTGCCTGGTGCTGTACCTCAGCAGGCGCTGGCAGGGCTCTGGCTGAGAGTGGATAACGTGCTGGTAATTACTTGTCCTGCAAAACAACCTCAGCTGATGAAGAGGAGGGGCAGGAGGGAGAGGCAGCGAACACCAGGAGATGGAGTGAGCATGTGGAGGGTAGGGAGTGGCTGGGAAAGGCTTCACCTCGTGGTCCCCTGGCTTGGTCCTGATGGAGCTCGCCTGACATGGCAGCATCACCCCAAGACATCGAATCATTTAGGTTGGAAAAGACCTTGAAGATCATCGAGTCATCCCCCTCCTCCTCCAGCCTTAGACTCCCCAAAATACTGAATTACTCACATCCAGGCAGCCATGGGGCTGCAAACTCTCCATGGGCTGGTGAGATGTCCATGTGCTGCTGCTGGATTCAGCACTTCCAGCCATGGTGCTCTCCTATTTTTGCAAATCTTGCTCCTGACAAGGTAGGGCTGTGTGGGGTGGCCATGGCCACCGGCCTCTAGTGGAGAACTTTGCAGGAGGGAAGGGTCTGAGTCCCCAAACCAGGGCAGCAGATACCTGGCTGTGAACTGAGGCAGTCACACAGGCAGTTGTAACCTTCCTCATTTCAAAAAAACATGTAAGCAGGGCTGTATCTTTATACCCCATATGTATATTCCTTGATATATAACTTAATAAAACTTTATGGACCTAGGATAAGGAATCCGCACTGAATAGATGAACTGGGATTGAAATATGGTCCAATTAAGTCTGTAACAGGGCTGGCTTTACTTTGAACACCCTCCAACTTGAAATGAAATCTCCACCAACGGAGATAAATCACCCAACATAAACTGCAACCCCGCGGCTGCACCACTCCCAGATGAGCAGGGACCAGCCCGACCCGGGATTTTTTGGGGGAAGACTGATTCCTACATGGATGCATCCACTCCCAAGGTGTCTGCAGCCTTCTCCCCATGTCTGGGCTCTGGCAGCTCTTCCCCAGCCTCTCCTGTGCTGCCTCTGCCAGACCCTTCACGCTCAGCCCACAGAAAGAAAACAAACCAGCAAATTGTTTTCCCGTCATGTTCCCCCAGCTGCAATTAGTACATTCATGCATTAGTTTTATTTCCCTTTATTTGACGGCCTCCTTTTTTTTTTTTTCTCTCTTCTGCTGCTGCTTCAAGAAAAGAAGATTATTTTTAATTACAGTTTTACACTTGATTAATGAACGACAACAATGTGCTAATGAACGCGGCTGCAGCACGAGGACGGGATGCGCTTCCACAGCTTTCAGAGGGTGCTGTAGTCATCATTCCTCCCCAGGCTGCCCCCCTAGAGACTTGGAGCTGGGGAAGGGCAAAGAAGGCAAACAGCAATGTGACATCCTCCTGCATGCAGCCACCTAAATTGCTCAGGAGGCAGCAGTTTGAAACACCCCAAACATTGACCCAAGGTGGTGCCAGGACGGGGCTGAGCATCCCAGGGACACGGAGGAAGAGCTCTGCTTTTGGTAGTGGCCATTTCTTGTGCCCCATCTTACCTGTGTGAATAGCTCAGTGTTCATGAAAGTTTTATCCTGATGTCATTCTGCATAGCTAAAAAAAAAAAAGCCAAACCACTGTTTTAATTTTCTGGCTCACAGTGATGTCACCCGTGGAGTTTGAGGCTTTGTTTTTCATCAAAAGCAGCTTTATTGCCTCCCCCCGAATGCAAGAAAAGCTGTGGGTTTTCTGCATGTGGAAAAGGTCATTCCATCATAAAATCCTGCTGCCTGACATGCTGTTTTTATTGAGGTGAATGGCAGAAATATTGAAATTCTGCCAAGCCAAATGAAAAGAGAAAGTGAGCTCTCCAAAACAAATAGCAACCCTCCAAGACCTGAACAAACCCCTGTGCATGCACTTGTGCAGAGAGGAGCCAGTAGGTTCTGGAGACAGCCCAGATCAGGCTGGCTCACCTCCCTCTTCAAGCCTTCTCCATCATGTCACCTTGGCTGGATTTCCATCCCTCTAAGGGGCAAACCATATTTAAATCCTCACGGATACCAACCCATGGGCATCCCTACTGCAGCAAAGACTTTATCCATCCTTCCTCCTGGTCTGTCCTCTATAAATGCTCCTTAGAAACCTCCTGCTCCTCTTTAGCTCGTGGCTCTCGAGCTCTGGGTGCCCCTGGGTGTGAAGGATGCTGCGTGGGTGTGGAGGGGCTGGGAGGTGTGGGAGCAGGGCACCCCAGTGGCACCCCCATGGCACCGCTGCCTGGGCTCACTGCCCTCCTCTCTGCAAGCTTTGCAGCACAGGGTCTCTCAGCTCCTCATTTAAATGAGAGATGAGATCCTCGTTAATGCTAGAGAGGTGTGGGAGAGATTAAAAGAGCCAGGAGCTATCACAGGACACCTGATGATCCGATGGAAGTCTCTTATCTCCTCTTTCCCCACCTCCCCCTTAACTGATCGTATCCCTCCCTCCCTTTATCCATCTGTCTCCTTAACCAAAGACTTGTGACATTGCTGTGCACAAAACCACACACGCCAAAAAGAAAAGCTGGGTATTAAAAATCCCTTTCCCCCTTTTTCTCAGGTGTTCTGATATTTTGAGAAATGGAGGTGAGGACTTTTAGCTTTATCTTTACAAACCAGGCTGCATTTCGCCGCTGTATTTTTGCAGCGCTCTCAGCCCTTTAAGGAAGGATGTGTTGAATTCCTGCAGTGGCTGAGCCCAAACCAGCCCTGCTGACAGGCTGGACAGGCATCCCACCCCCCCAGTGGGAATAAAAACAGGGAAAGAAAATGCAACCCAAAGGAAAAAGCAAATAAAAGCTGTATATATTTGCCTGCCTCCCGCAGAAGGGCCCTACCCTCACCCTATCTCCAAGGCTCAATGTGCACATGTCCCCAGCATGATAAGGCTCCTTTGAAACCATTTTCAATCCCTCTGCTCCCTCACCATTGGCTGCCTTGTTACCGAAAATTTACCATGAAAGGAAGGGGAAAAAAAACCTAAAACAACTCTGGAGTGAGTCAAATCTATTTATTCATCATTTACGGAGCATTTTCCTGCCTTCCTCCCCCCCGGGAGGGATGAGGATGGCAGCACCATGCCAGGGGGTCCCCTTCACCCCCCCGAGCACAGGGGTGGGTGAATAAATAACCCCATGAATAGACTCACAGATGGGGTGGGGGATGAAGGGGTGGGAAGAGCTGGGGGTTGGGGGGCTGGTGGTGGAGCTAACGCTGGGGTTGTCAGTCAGGTTGTTGTTGCTGAGGCTGGAAGGTTTTTCTGGTGGGGCTGGGGTTTGATCCCTCAGCTAGAAAGCAGCAAGGGTGTAATGCTGCTGAAGCTGCTCCTGGTTCACTCCAGAGCAGGCTGAGTTTGCTGACACTTCTCTGTTTCCCTCTGCAGTAATTGCTTAATGGTGACGATTAAGCTTGGCAAGGCTCTGCAGACTGTCACTCTTCCAGAGCTCCCAAGTTTGGCTGCTGGTGAGATTTTCTGCTGCCTTTTTTTCTACTCCCCTTTTTTCTTTTCTGCCAGAAAAGCCAAAGAAATAATTTGGGTTGTTTTTTTTTTTTTTTTCCTTCCCAAAAAGCCACAGAAATATTTT
>NW_008596077.1:21702-23030 GCF_000691845.1 Merops nubicus
GGTTTTTTTTTTCCCCTTTTCTTCCTGAAAAGCCAAAGCAATAATGTGGTTTCTCTGGTTCAAAGCCAGAGACATAATCTGGTGTCAGGTTTGGAGCAGGAGCTGGTGATCTAGGTGTGTATTTGCCAACTGTGACCCACTCTGTGAGTTGCTGTTGGGATCTATCCAGAGAGGAGCAAGTTTGAAGCTGGTGTAAATCACCAATGATATAAATATTTTCATCTCCTGGTGTAAATCACCAATAATATAAAGTATTTTCAGCTCCTGGGTGGGGGGTCCAACCCACCAGGCTGCATCTGCCAAGGTCTGGGCTTGGAAATCTTATTTTTTTTGGGGTGGTGGCAGCAGGGCTGGTGCCAGCCAGACGTGCAGCAGGGCTGTTAAATGCCCAGCAAAGGCATTTAGCTCCTCCTTGCATCATTTAAACAATTATCTTGTAGTAACATTTGGTGGTTTTTTTTGTGCATTATGAGGTATATTAATTATGAGCAGGGTTTGCAATTGAATTCCCAGGCTTTAATGGGCTTCTTCCCTCCAGCAGCAGATGGGAGCTGACTGGTTTTATGGCCATGCTGGGGCTGAAAAGGCTGCAGCAGGAGGGGAGAATGGTCCCTGTCACCCTGCCACGTCAGCAGGAGAATCAGGAGACACGGTGGAAGGAAACACTAAAACACCCCATAAACCCCAGTGCTTCATCACCAGGACTGATGAAAATACATCAGTGCCTCCTAAAAAGCCCTTGGAATGGGTTGTGAGGGGTGGCCTTGCTCTTACTGGCACTTGTTAGAGCCCTGTGGGGGCTGTGGAGGCAGATGTGCTGGCTAAGAGGACAGATGTGGTGGCTAAGAGGACAGATGTGGCTACAGGGACAGTTGTGGAGGCTACAGGAACAGCTGTGGGGGCTGTGGAGGCAGATGTGGTGGTTGTAGAGGCAGATGTGGTGGCTACAGAGGCAGCTGTGGGGGCTACAGGGACAGATGTGGCTACAAGGACAGCTGTGGTGGCTATGGAGACATCTGTGGAGGCTACAGGGACAGCTGTGGTGGCTACAGGGACAGATGTGGTGGCTATGGGGACAGCTGTGGTGGCAGAATCGATGGGTTCATTTTTCCTCCCATCCTGCAGGATGGATGAAGGCTGAGCTGGACTTGTAATTTTAGCCCAGAAATAGATATATTTTTATTTTATTTTATTTTATTGACAGCTGTGACGGCTACAGGGACAGCTGTGGGGGCTACAAGAACAGCTGTGGAGGCAGCTGTGGTGGTCATAGAGGCAGATGTGGTGGCTATGGAGACATCTGTGGTGGCTACAGGGACAGATGTGGT
>NW_008596078.1:0-14611 GCF_000691845.1 Merops nubicus
GTCTATTAATGTTGTGACCTTCTCATGTTGTTCACCTTGCAGTGAGATAATTGTATATTGTTTGTTGATTCTCCTTTGGTAAAAAAATACCTTTATTTGTTAATGAAAGCAAACCTTTCATGGTAGTGGAGCCTGAATATTGCTTGTAGAGCTGAGAAACACCAGATTGCTAAGGTTTCTGTTTCTCCTTCTTGCTGAAGAGTGATTAATAAAAGCTGCAAGTGCTGCCAGGCATACTGGAGATGTTCAGCTCATGCTGGGGGGACAGTGGCCTCTCAGAGTCAGCCTTTTGATAGGTGTGTAGATGTGTATTTGGATTCGTGGAGGATGATGTTTCCCTTTGGCAAAACTATCCTTAAATTTAGCCTATATGGCCTGGTACAGGATTTAGTGGAAGATGCAGCCTATAAGCTGCTCTGTTGAATTAATATATGATAAAGTTCATTGTGATTCACAAGGGTGGTTCAACCCCCAACACAAGACATGCAAATCACACCCAGAGACACTTTGTAAGGTCTGTGACGTCTCATGAGCCTCGGTTGTCAGGGGAGAAATGCTACTTAGAGGGAGCACAGAAAACCATAGTACTAGGATGAGAGGTTGGGTGGGACTGGGGAAAGGAAATTGCAAAGGGAGGGAGGACATCTTTATTTTCACATTGCACAAAATAGGATGTCGTGGCTTCAGATGCAGAAGTGCCACAAATGTAAACATGGAGGGACTGACTCAGGCCTTCCCTCACTGAAGCTTTGCTGTACTTAATGCTGAACAGATTCATGTTTCAGGGCTCTGTCAAAACCTGAACAGAAGAGCCAAATCCTCTGAGTTTTATAGAATTGCCAGACGAATCAGATTAGCTCTGTGCAGCGTTTGCCTTGAGTGTTTATGTGGCTCCTCACTGTGAAAGACTCCTAAATGCTCTGTCAATATTAGCTCAACACCTGGGAAATGCAGGTGTCATATGAACAGTTCCTGAGATCTGCTTGTCTTGGACAGATGAGGCCTATTTTTCTTGAACGGATACCCAAAAACGTTGAACAAAACCATAGCTTCCAAGAAGCAAAAAAGGCACATTCTTGAGATGCACCATTTGGACTGAAGTAAAGCTGGGAGATTCCTCCTGGTTTTTTGAAGTGACATTCATGCAGAGGGAAGTCTCCTAGCAGGACAGTTCTGGGTTTGCATACATGGCTTCCAGTGCAATTGCTTGGAGTTTTTTTTCTTTGTGATTGGTAATTTGATTTAAGATTTTGATTTGAGACTTGTTATTGTATTGTTTGGGGAACTGGGAATTAGTTTCCTCCGTGACTGGTTGGAAGAGGATAATCAAGTGGCATGAATATGCCTGCAGCTTACACTGGCTGGTTATTAACCTGGAACAACATTCAGCCACAACCTGGTGGCACTTGTAGAGGGTTGACCACCCAAGTACTGAACAGAGAGAAAATAACTGCACCAAATCTAGCTGCAGACTACCAAAGTGAGTAATGATATGATAGGGCCTCTCCCGGGACCAGCTTGACTCCTGAGTCACCTTGGAGAGGGGTTATGTGAGGCTGGTGCTGGTATAAGCTGATCAGTGAGGTTCCCATCACAAGAGGAGAGTGCTTAAGGTGGGTGGGAGACAGGCCTGAACCAAGAACACATCTGGATGTATGGGGAGGTGTGGCAGAAGGATAAGAGAGCACTCTGGGAATGTTACATCTGTGGAAGACATGATGGCCAAAGCACATGCTCAGTCTGTGCAGAAGGAGCTGGTGGAGGTTGATAATTGGTGGGCCACTAGGGTCTAGGTTTAGGGGGCTTGAGGTGTGCAAGGTCCTACATCTGAGTTGGGCTAATCCCAAGCACAATTACAAAGTGGGTACAGAGCTGGTTGAGAGTAGCCCTGAGATGAAGGACCTGGGGATGCTGATTGATGAGCAGCTCAACATGAGCTGGCAGCCTGGAAGGCCAACTATATCCTGGGATGTATCAAGAGGGCTGTGGCCAGCAGATCAAGAGAGGTGATTCTCCCCTTTTACTCTGCTCTTGTGAGACCCTACCTCAAATGCTGCATCCAGTTCTGGTGTCCCTACCATAAAAGGGACATAGATCTGTCGGAACAAGTCCAGAGGAGGCCACAAAGATGAGCCAGGAGCTGGAGCATCTCTGCTCTGAGGACAGGCTGAGCACACTGGGATTGTTCAGCCTGGAGAAGAAAAGACTTTGGGTGGACTTTAGAACTGCCTCCAAAACCTGAAGGGAACCTCCATAGAAGTGCCTCCAAAACCTGAAGGGAACCTCCAGGAAGGTGCAGAGGGACTTGGCACAAGAGTGTCCAAAGACAGGACAAGGGGGGATGGTTTTAAACTGAAGGACAGCAGGTTTAGACTGGATCTTAGGAAGAAGTTCTTCAGTCTGAGAGTGGTGAGGCTCTAGACTAGATTGCCCAGAGAGGTTGTGGATTCCCACTCCCTGGAGGTGTTCAAGGCCAGGTTGGATGAGACCTTGAGCAGCCTGGTCTAGTTGAGAAGCATCCCTGCCTATGGCAAGGAGGTTGGATTAGATGATCTCTAAAGTATCTTCCCACCTCAGCCATTCTATGATTCTATGAAACTAAGTCTGTTACATCCAAGGAAGTGGCTTAAAGCAGCCTTGAATGCACCCAGCTGAAGTGTGCTCTGATACTGTGCAGGTTTTGGTAAAAGCAGTGATGCAATTAGGATGAAGTTGCACTTCTGAAGCCTACCTGTTTGGGATGGTGGAAGAGCACAGAGAGGAGTTGTCTCAGCACAAGTGAAGGCTGCTGGGGTGTGGTTGATGAGGCAATTCACTGAGAGGCATAATTGCTCTGTCAGCTTCATCGATTAAATTACATCTTGAGTGGGTGGGGAAGGAGACTTGTTGGAACAGCCCAGCCTCAGACAACAGGCTCTGGGTAGAAGTCTCTGTAAGGCTAGTGTCTCTGGCTGCCTTCTGAGGTCAGAAGTTTGCTGCTTCTTAATTGGGCCTTTCTCAAGTACCAAGGAAATTAATGAGTCAATTCCTGAAACTTGTCAACACATCTGCATCCCTCAGCTCTTCCACCAGCACCTCTTGGCAGAGTCTCCCCCGTGGGATGGGGACTCCTCTGCTATGGGTACTGTTCCTGGTTTGTGGGTGTGCTCTCAGTCCATGACCACACTGCAGGCCAGAGCAAGAGCTGGGACCACACCATCCTTTGAGTGCTCAGGATGTGCAAGTGTGGGCAAGCAAACGGGGAGATGGAGCCATCCTGTGCTGCAGGATATCCATGAGCCTGGAGCAGTGATGCAACAGCCCTCAGCTTCCAGTCCTGCTGTGTGGGCAAAGCCAGAGAGGCAGTGATCTGTGGGGAGCAGTAAAAATGGCTTGGGCTGAGCACTGGAGCTGAGATTTCCAGTGGATGGATGAAATAATAGGGTTACTGGAGCACAGTGGTGACTCTTAGAAGGGTCATTGTCTCTCATCACAGGATGGGACTATGCCACAAGCAAAACTTTGACTTTTGACTACTTGATAAGACACCTTGGATCTAATTGAAGCTCTTTACTTTTGTAGAGGTGAATTCTGAGCTATAGTTGCTGGTAGAAGTTACAGGTTAACCTATACAGAAATCAAGCAGTGAAAGTCACATTTTTGTTTAAAGCTGGGATGAAAGAATTATTTGAAAGAGCAAAATGCACTAAGAGCTTGTTATTTTTTTTCCCACTTGCAACCTCTGTATGGTGAAACAAAAGGATAGTAGTTGATGTTAAAGGTATTATGTGGGGAAAATGCTGTGAAACAGCTGCTCAGCTAAATGACAGAATCTGAGCCTTATCACAAAATTACACCTAGTCATAAAGCTCTTACCTGTAAATGCATCTTATTTCTCAGATCAAACATCAGCTTGTTCCTGTATTTTCATCTAAAGTCATCGTTACTTACATACAGATGTCATGCCACAATGTTTCCCAAAATGCTTTGCCTCTGAAAGGTTTTATTAGCAAAGCTGATGGGATTTGAACCCTATAAATTAGCACAGTACTGGTGACAATAGGAAGTATTTTTTATTTTTGAGTCTTATAAGTGTGGAGAAAGCAGGTTTGCAGGAGGTGTGCCAGAGGGGAGGTGACTCTGACATGGGCAGCATGGAGGTCTCTAATAAAGAAATAAATAAAAGGCTGTTCCCTGATACTCTCTCCCATTAAATTATTAAAAGCAAATCACTTTGGGTTTTATATTGAAAATAAAATTCTGGCCTTGGTAATTGAAAAACAGAAGGAAGGTGAGACTGTAGGCTGGAGGAAATAATCTTTCTATTAGACAAAATATCCTGAGGTGCAAAGGAAGAAGCATGATAGAAATATTTTATGTGGCTCATCTAATTTCATCTTGCTACCTGCAACTGTCCACTTACACACTGAGACTTTAAAATGTTCTTGACATATTTTAAGAGAGCAGTGTTGTGGCTTTCCACAAGGCACCTGAGTGTGTCCTGCTCCTCCAGGCCCAGAATTGGCTTCTCAAGGACACGTATTTCCCTTCCAGCTGCATGGTGGGCCCTGTTGCACCCAGCTCTGAACGTGGGAAGGGGACACATATGGGGAAGGTTGGAGGGAAGTGCAGATGGACTGCAAATGAGGTGCCATGGTAAATTAAACCAGGTGCAGGCAGAAGGATTTTTGCCTTTTTTCCTTAGTCTCTTCTATCCTTAAGCCCAAGTACTGCTAAGTTGAAGAATGTGGACCAGGACTTTCAGAAATACCTTGGAGAATCCCAGCAAAGCAGGTTTAGGGTATCAGTTTGAGTTTCTTGGAAAGGATTTGTTGTGTAAAACTTACTAAACAACTTTGAATGAGAGAACAGGCACAAGTTTTATCCCCTCTCCTATCCTTATGCTGTCATAGATGGATCAAAGAAGAATAATGTGGCTTCTCTCCAATCCACAAAATAACCTTGCCCTGTGTTCCAGTCTCTTTGTCATGTACAAGTTGCATGGATTTGCTGTAGCTGAAGCACTAATGCCCATTTATTTGTAATTACTATTGATTAAACTCTTCTTTTTAGTTGCTGGAAGGTGAATTATTGTGGAAAGCTTTAACATGTGTAATAAAACTCTTCCATTTGCAGAGAGACCATGCAGGCTGCCACGTCATTCCCAGAAACTTTACCTGTTGTCTAAAATTGTGAAGTATAGCAAGTAGGGAAAAACATACTAAATCATCTCATTTGCTGACAAAAGAAATGATCTTAAGTTAATGAAGCTGTAGAAAACCACAGGAGGGTCATGATAGTGACTTCTACAGCTTTCATCAAAACAACCGTGATAGAAATAAATTATCTGTGTGCTTTCATTTCGAGCAGATGCTGGATGAAAGATGCCCTTGTGCTTCTTTTATCCTGTTCCACTGAGCCTTTAGCAGAGCAACCTTCCCCACCTCACGAGAGGGAAAGAATGAGCTTGAATCATGAAGCTATTCTTGGCTCCCTGTGTAGGCTAGCAGACCCCTCTATCTTGTTTTTCTCTTGAACTTTCCATCAGTCACACCATTTCCTTTGTCTTCCCTAATTCCTCTATTGTTCCCTGTCCTCTGGGTCATTCCAGTAACAGTTTTTACACCACTGAATGTTCTTCCTCTACCCTTCAGTCCTCAGTCCCAAACTTCCAGCTCACCACTGAGCTCTCTCGGTTTTCCAGGAGCTACCTAAAGTCTTGGGGATGCAAGGGAAAAGTCTCCCCCAATGAATCATCTAGGACTGTATTTTAGAATAAGTAATGAAAGGGCATTTGGGAGCAAATGGTATCAGTATAAGGAATGAGTAACTATTGTCTTTACTAGAAATCACAGAGTTTTTGTAGACAAAAAACTAGCACATCAAGGTAGAAAGGCTTCTCTCATGTCTAGGTCTGGTTTGTTCTTTCATTTTCCTCCATGCCTCTCTCAAATTGGGCTGCCACAGGCATGACCCAGGAGGCTACAGCACCTCTGCTCTGCCTCTGCTTGGCTGCACGTCTTAACACTGTGGTGCAAAGAGGGCTTCTGGTGGGTACCAAGCACTCCATCCCTTTCTTC
Source organism: Merops nubicus (assembly GCF_000691845.1). Lineage (NCBI taxonomy): Eukaryota > Metazoa > Chordata > Aves > Coraciiformes > Meropidae > Merops > Merops nubicus. Next base: position 6,060 of record NW_008596078.1, read on the forward strand.
ATTCATGGATTTGAGCTGTGCTTGATTGCTCACAGCAGCCAGCTAATATAAACAGGGTGACTAGATCTCTTTGTAGTGGCTGTTCTCATGTCAGTAAAGTCATCTTGCTCCTGGAAATCACCACCACCTCTTGCACAATCCCCAGCACCCACAACACTTAGTGATGTCTAAGGTTTTTTATTGAGCCCCCATGGAAAGCAGTGGCTGAAATACCAGTGTAAAGTGCTGTCGAGTGTGTGTCTCTGACATCTCTGCAGCAGCATGTCCAGATGAAGGTGTTCCAGGAAAACTCAGTGAGGATTACTAGAGGTGTGGAGAACCCAAGCAGCGTGTGGCATAAACACAGATGAAGTGTGTGGCTAAAAGAGGATCACAGGCTTCTTGGAGAGCTGGCTCAGTTACTACATAAAATACCCTCGAGAGAAGGAAAAGGACAGAGCACTGACCTGCAGTTTAAAGACGTGCATTTCTGCACCAGCTGTTTGTTCTGCATGACTGGGCTTTGCATTTCCCACAGCAAAATATGGGCTGTGATATTTGGCTTCTTATTTGTGAAGCACTTGAGGATTTCATCAGAAACTGTTATTCCTATTTTTAGTAGTGCTACTATTGTTAATGTTGCTATGATTAAAGTAGATTTCTTCAGAAACAGGCATTTCTTAAATGCTAATAATGTTTTCACTTGTAATAGCAATGTTGTTTAGGTTAATTTTTGTACTGTTTAGGGTTGCAGCTGTAGTGTGGAAATACTCTCCAAGTCTTCCCAGGTTATGTAACACAAAACTTGCTGTCTACCATAACGATTGGATAGAATAGAACCAACACAACTTTTTTAGAGGTCTCTATTTTAGTATTTTTTTTAAATTTTTTTTACTGTTGTTTTACCTACAATCTAATGGTGTTAATGTGATGCTGCTCTGCGGTGCTAATGCAGTGACACTCATCTGGAATGGTTCTTGTGTAGCATGTTTAGTTGCTTTTGGAAGTTGGGCTTGATCCCTGTCAGTAAAATAGGTGCTGAAATGCTGTTAAAAATTCACCTGCCACACAATGGTCCCTGCCTCAATGCTCAGCTTCAGAAAATTCATGTATCACCTCTAAGGTCCATTGTAAGACCACTTGAACAGAGGTTGTTTCTTGCTGTGCACATAAATCATGCAGGACTGAAGGGTTTTATAGCACAACTGGTGCAATTATAACATGAAAATGATAAAATGCACCAGGCTGGAAAGGAAGGAGGACTGTCCAGGACAGAGGAGTGGGAGTAACTGAAGGGAAACTTGGGCTGACAATGCTAAGGGAAATTTCTTGCAGTTTAAGACTGATTAACTCATAACTCTCTTTTATTGGTCTGATTTTAAACCTGTTCACTGGAGTTAATAGAGGAATCTGCCCAGTTCCAGGCAGGCCACTTGCTGCCTTTGCCATGTCCTGGAGTGATCTGGCACCCAATTAAAAGACATGAAATGGCAAAGAAAATGAGCAGCACAGACTGAGGCACATCACAGCCTGCTGTTAGGTAGTTTGGAGAGCTGAGCTGGATTAGTGCACAGAGGGTGAGATGCAAAACTTCAACCTCAGGACAAATCCATCCCTTAACACTTCACTTTGAGTCATGTCAGATCTGATCAGAGTATTTCTGATAAATATATTTTTCTTCTGGAACAAAATTCTGCTTGAATGAACTGAAAGCTCTTGGGGGAATAGCACTGTCTTTGTCAAGAATTGCCATCCCATAGGTTTCATTTCAGTTATGTTTGAATAACTTAGTTCATTTTGACTTAATTTGACTTAATTTCAGAGTAATATAATAGTTTTTTTCTCTGTCTTGGTCAAAATTTTAAAGATGACTCTTTTGAAGTTAAATCTCAGACAAATCAAGGAATTCTATTCAGGGAGAAATTTTCAGCTTTTCTTTCTGTATTGGAAGAAAACAAACTGAAATGTCTCAATGTTGCCCATGGAAAGGAAATTCTAAGTATCCTCTTAGTTTAACAGTGACAAAATAAAACCTCTGGCTGTCATAGCATGAGACATTTCCCATGAGAAAGAGAGTGAGTTTTGTAACACAAACAGTATTTTGTGCACAATATGTGCAGGCACATTTCCAGAGTTCTCTGTGACGTTTTGGTTTCAAGAGTCAGCAAAAGTTGTTGCAATATTTTCCTGTGCAGCATGTTTATTTATCTCAATTATTTAGAAAAAGGATGTGCTAAAAATAGAAACAGAAATTTAAGCCAATCCATAATGATTTCTGTACCAATGTGGTACAAGCAACAGAATGTTTGTAAGGTGAACCCAAAGGTGCAGTCATGTCTACATTACTGTGGTGTTCCTTTACACAGACCTTTATTGATATTGGTCATTTTGAGCTATTCCAAAAGTACTCTGAGGTTACCAAAGAGACCCCAGTGAATGCCTTAACTTCTAATCATTAACCACATGTCATCTGACCTTCCATTACTTCTTCCAGAAAAGCCTAGTTTGGAAATGACTAAATGAAGAAATGTGAATGCTTGGACCTGAGACCAGGCACAGGTCTGATTTTGCAGAGGTGGATTGCTTTACCTTCTAATAGTTCCCCCCACAGCATTTTGAGCAGATCTGCTCTCCTTGGCAAGCTAAAACAGCATGGAGGTTCCTCCACCACATGCAGCAAGCAAAGCTGTGGACAACCTCCTGACCTGAGGTTTGCATTCCAAGAGCTACACAAGCCGCTGCTTCAGTGCATCTGCTGATACCAACAGGGCTTGATCTTTGTGTTGTGGTCCTCAACAGGGCTTTTACTGAGAAGTCTAAGAGAAGAAACTGTCTTTTTCTGCTTGTGCAGGAAAGCACCCCCTTCTTTCAACAGTTGGCAGCCTGTGCTGCTCCTGAGGGATCCCGGGAATGCCAAAACCTCTTGGCTGTTGTCTTGTGTTGAAGCAAGTCACATCTGGTCACCAGCTTTGAGACCATTAAAGACTTTGGTATGGTGTTTCATGTCAGCATCACAGCATGCTTCAGCTGCCTTCACCACAGATGCCAAGAGTTCATGTCAACACTCTTCTTCAGCTCCTTAGCACCATCTGAGAGGTGAATGTCTGAGCTGAATCAGAAGCTTCAGTGCCTCAGGAATGTCCTTGTGGTCACTTTGAGCAACCTGAACTCTACAGGAAGGACACTTCATGACAGCTACCCATTGCACACTTCCTGAGGGGAAAGCTCTGGGGACAGAGCTGATGACCACAGTGTGCTAAGACTTCGTCTGGTTCCTACTGTGGACATGGTTCATGATTAACAAGTACCAGAGCATCTATTAAGTCAGAAAATGTTTAAGAAAAATCACAATTCTATTTTTTGTGGTTCAAAGACTACATTTTGATTTCTTACTTTCCTGATGGAGCAGAAGCTAGGAAGGAGGTCCAACCCTGTTCAATTCATAAAGGTCTTCAGCCATGACAGAAAAGGTCCCACAGAAGAGAGGAAAGTTCCAGAAATATGGTAAAGCTTTATGTTCTTGCACCACTATTCATGTTTCTAGTGAAAAATACCTGCTTCCTTCTCTATATATGGTTTGTGTAAAGGTGCATCTGGAAAATAGATATCTGGAAGTCCACACGTGACCATATGGAATGAAAGTCCCACTGCTTGCCTCAACACATTCTCTGCAAAGTGTTTTCTTCCTCCACTGTGTCTGGAGGCGGCTGAGAAGGCCACCTCCACGCAGAGAAACTGCTCAGCATCTCCTTGCCAAATGAAGCACCGAGGAATGACGTGGGTGTTGCAGCCCCAGGGAACTTTGTGGCTGCCAAAGGAAAAAGGGATTTAAAATAAACTTTCCATGTACCTGTGCTTGAAATGGGTGCAGCAAGAGGTAATGTTCTCTGTAATCACAGCGGGGTGACACTGTTCATTTGGTCCAGGGTGAGGAAAGCACCAATACTCAGGGAAGACAACTTCAAACTCATGTTCTGTGGGCAGCTGGCAGCGTGCTCAGGTTTGTGACAATGCCAATAAGAGATCTGATCCCACTCCAGTGAAGTAAGTGGAGTATGTTCGACAGTTTTGGATAAAGACTTGACTCAGGCCTCATTACACCAAAATAGGTATGGATGACAAAACAAGATGGTTTCTTTGTATCTTGATAACAGCTGGGGGGAAAGTGGTCAGCAGACCAAAGGGCATTGTTACATACACCAATCTGGTAAAAGTGAGACCATATTTTGAATATGGTGTCTGTTTTGGGCTCAGGAGAATAGAGTAGAACTATTTCACTTGGAAGGGACCTAGAAGGATCATCTAGTCCAACTGCTTGACCAGTTCAGGACTGACCAAAAGTTAAAGTGGGTTATTAAGGGCATTGACCAAATGCATCTTAAACACTCACAGACTTGGGCCACCAGCCAGCTCTCAAGGAAGCCTTCTCCAGTCTTTGACCACGCTGTCTATAGTGCTGCCTAATGTCAACACAAAATCTTTCATGACACAGCTTTGACCCATTTCCACACGTCCTATCACTGCATACCAGGGAAGAGAACAGCATCTTCATCTCCACCTCCTATTGGGACTATGAGATGTGTCCTGGGCAACACAACCTGTGAGAAGCTGAGGAAGCTTAGCTGGTTTGGAGAAAAGGAGACGGAAAGCCTTGGTAATGCCAGGTGATACACCGAGGGGGTATTCACAGCCACCAACGGCATGTTAGGAACACAATGATGGTTGTTAGGATAACGTTCTCCATTCAGAGGGTGACACAGCATGGGAAGAGGCCATCAGAGAGGTGCCTGAATCCCTTCCCTTCCCTGGGAAGCTGTCAAGACTTGGCTAGAGAAAGCCATGGCCAACCTGATCTTCTGCTGGTGAGAGTCTTGCTTTGAGCAGGAGGGTGGGCTGGAGATCCCCAAAGAACCTGTTCAGCCAGCATACACATATATATGCTATTTATAGACACATATATGTGCTATTTAAGCACCACTGCAGTATCCTGTTTATCCCCTTTCAGATATTGTGCAAAGTGAAAAGCTCCTTGGTTGCGTAGCCAGATTCCAAAAAGCTGAGCTTAACTCTGAGAACTGACCACTGAAACAAAACTTTATCAACAGATAGTTGTTCATTGGTTTGGGATGGGTCTGGTTAGCACTGCACAGGTCGTCCCCCAGAAAACTTGCTGTATCTGAGATTTTCTGGGGAGATGTTTTTGGTGTCTTTTGAGATACGGTTGCAACGATAACCGTTGCTCAGTGTTAGAGGAGAGATGGCCACATGCCATTACAAAGATGAGGATGAAGCAATTCTGGTCAGCAGGGTAGGCAACATTATATACGTCATAGTTTCATTTTTCTAATTCTAAAATGATGACCATGAGCAGAGATGGAGAAAGCAGAAGGAAGACTAGCAGCTGTGAGTCACAAGAAACATGAGTTTAGTGGAAGCCTGCCCACACAGCTTGCTAGCAGACCTGCAGAGACCCATTGGTACATGCAGAGGACCTCCAGAGACCAATGGAGGTTTCTCTGCCTTTGGTAGTGTGTGTTGGGCTGAGCTGTTGAGAAGGCAAGAAGCACTTCATCTTCCTTTTGACCTCCTTTGGGTCAAGGGTTATATTCACCGTGTGCATACTGAGGAACACACAGAGCATGCTTAGTCTTCCCCAGGGTTGGTACAGGTCCAGGGAGACCGGAGGCTTCACCTAAGGTGTGGGATGATGATGGCAGTTGGACTTCCTGCCATAGGAGCCCACGTGCTAGGTACGGTTGGCCAGTAGCCTAGGCACATGAGAGTGAGAACTCAGAAGGATCCCAGGAAAGACATGGGAATGGGTTGTCACCAACAGCATGGTGGAGCTGGAGGAGAAGGGGGGTCACTTGGGTAGGGTTGCTTTTTCCCCCCCTCCTTTTTGGTGGGTGCAGTGTGAGGGCACACAGAACTATGTCATGCTGCTTAGGTTGGATCAGGCTGTGTCCAGTAATTTATTTAACTATGTGCAACATTTCTTTTCTCAAAGTTTTTCTCCCAAAAGCCAATCTTCCCTTCCTGCCAAAACCAGGCTAATTGTTTTCTGAGTTGGCCCAAGTCCTGGAGTCATTCAGATCTCTGGCAAAATCCCATTCATTTTGCAGTGTCTGGTAGTGCATGCTCAAATGTCATCTTTCTGATTAAAGAGCCCAACATCTTTGTGTTGTAGAGAGAGACCCAGAGCAGCAGGGAGCACATGCAGGGCTACTTAATGTACTGCACGGTGCAGGTTTAGGTACAAATGAAAGAAACTGGTGAGAAATATGAGAGGACCTTGAGGTCTCACACCAAAGTTAACAAAAAATATTAACATAAAGAAACACCAGATGGGTTGTTGGCTATTCCTCTGCATCTTTGATTAAAGTGAAGATTCTTTATAATATTTCAAGCCTTTTGAAAAGGGGAGAAACTGTTTCAGGGCACTGTGGTGGTAGTGGAAGGCAGCAGAAGTTAGATGCTGTACCTCACAGGCATGTCTAAACACATGAGAAATGGGAATGAGCAAGATCTACACCATGATGTCACTGTGCTGTTAGGAGGTTATGCAAGCTGTTTTGTTTGATCCCGAGCAAGAAGCCAGGCATAAAAGAAGAGTGTGGAAAATGTGTATTAGCTCCTGGGCTTGTGGTCTTCCCTTTGGGGTTTCTCACTCCCCTTTTCTCTATAATGGAGCTTCTTGCTCAGTTTCAGGAGAAAGTGGCAAAGATGGTATCATTGCCTCTTTCGTCACAGAATAAAGCCTGTAGAGGAGTGAATACATTTAACCAACCTATCAGCAGACTGAGCAGCAACTGCTGGCCCGTGTCTCATAAGATACACTCACTCCCTAGTCACTTTTTGCAGAGCAGTATCTGGCAAAGTCAAATGTTACGAGAGGGTTCTTCATTGACTGCGTCCAAACACATCTTCCACTTGCACAAGACTTCGTCATAGGCCTCCTTCCATCTCTGAGATGACCAGAGAGCTTGGTCAGGTTCACAGGAACCTCTCCTGCAAGATGTGCAAGTTACCACAGAAGCCTTGCTGTTGAGTCATGAAAGGTTCCCACTGCCTCGATGCTGGATAAAATGTCTGTAAAATCACTGCTCAGAAATCTGCCTTCAGTGATTTCCTCCCGTTCCTCATCCAAATGATTCGGTGTATGAATCAGAGCCTGGGGTTTTTGTTGGCTTACCTGGAAACCTACAGGGGCTCTTGGAGAGCCCTGCATTGGTACATACAGATCTGGCACTTAATCCATTTGCCCCACTGTGTCTGGTGGGATGCACAGGGGACAAGGTGCAAAAAGCTCTTTCCTTGCAGCCGTGGAGAACCACAGCAATGGTGGGAGAAATGCTAACAGTCCCAAAGAAGTTCTCTGGGCAGTGGCATCTGGCTCATCAGGGGGAAAGACACAGTTGTAGGGGTTTTCCCTTCCTCACCATGGCCTCGGTGTACCCAGGCCTGACTGCAGTGAAAATGAGGCTGTGTGACTTCACTAGTGCCCTGCTACAGATAAATCGTGGGCTGAGCTTGTGTGGCAACCAAGAGCTGGTGAGGAAAGTTGCTCTTCCAGCTTGGTGAAGTGTATTCAAAAGACCTTCCATTAAATGACACAGATAATTATTTTCCAGCATAAGGTTAGATTTTTTTTGGACCGTTCTTCCTATCTCATTATATTGAGTCCTAACTTCTGACATCCCACAGGTCAAGATTAAATTATTTCAAGTGAATTGAAATATTCTGAGGAGCAGAAACACTCAGTAAACAACAACACTTTGAACAGAGTAATGCACTGCAATTCACCTTGCAGCCTAGGAAGGATAGGAGATGTTAGCAGAACTAAACTTCTTTCTTTACAAACCTTTTCCTTATGATTGGTTCCTGGGAAGACATCTCTTTATTTGTGGTTGAAGTGCATAATCTGATACGTGATGTACAGCTGAAATGTCTCTAAATGATGTTAAATCTAAGCTGTCATGCTGGATTGGTTCTGCTTTCATAGCCTAGTGTTTGGATCCTGATCAATGACACTGTGGGAACTGCCTTGTACCAGTTCAGTCCCAGGAGCTGTATCTCGTGGGAGTGGTTCATACATATGCAAGAGTGAAAACTCACCTTTTAAAGCCTTCTGTGTCTTCTGCAGACATTGGTATAAGTTTCTCTGTTGACACCATTGCTGTAAGTTTGGAGCATCTCTCTGATGCTGCTGAGCTACAGTAATGTTAGGTACATTTCTTTGTTGTGTTTTATTGTGGAAGCAGAAATCTCAGCTAGGGTATGGGCCAATGTTTTCATAGATGGTAGCTTATTTTGTGCAAGTGCTTTTGGAGGATGGTAAGGGCAAGGATGCACCTCAAGCAGGGCTTGTGAAAATGAAGCAGCTTAAAATGGTTGCCCTGGACTTGCCAGAGCTTCCTGGGGGTGTATTTACATGTCAAATGTGGACTTTGAATGGGTCCTGAGTCCAGCTTTGCTATCATTTTACTGTCGTGTGTTGTCAGTGCATGATCTGAAAAAAAACAGAAACAAGCAGCAGGACCCAATGTGAAATTTCATAGAATCATAGAATCCTT
>NW_008596079.1:0-302 GCF_000691845.1 Merops nubicus
CCTGCTCCCCGTGCCCTGCTCCCCGTGGGTTGCTGCCCCAATGCAGGGTGTGAGAGGCAGTGCTGGTCTGTTGGAGTTCACCTCCAACCAGGGCAAAGTCAAAGCAGGAGAAGAGTCAGAGCCCTGGTGAGGTGACTTGCCCAGAAGGATGTACTGAGGCCACAGCTTGAGCACTTGGGTCAGGTTTGGGCACCACAGGATCAGAAAGACCTTGAGGGGCTGGAGGGGGTCCAGAGAAGGGCAACGGAGCTGGGGAGGGCTCTGGGGAACATGGCTGGGGGGGAGGAGCTGAGGGGCCCGGG
>NW_008596079.1:352-3645 GCF_000691845.1 Merops nubicus
CTCCCTGAGAGGAGGCTGGAGTGAGGTGGGGGTTGGTCTCTTCTCCCAGGTTACTAGTGATAGGACAAGAGGCAATGGGCTTAATTTGCCCATTTGGGGAGGTTTGGATTGGACATGAGGAAGAATTTCTCTCCTGGCAGAGTGGTGAGACATTGGCCCAGGCTGCCCAGGGAGGTGCTGGAGTCCCCAGCCCTGGAAGGGTCCAAAGAACATGTGGCTGTGGCACTTGGGGACATAGTTTGGTGGTCCTGGTAGTGTTGGGTTGATGGTTGGACTTGATGATCTTGGAGGTGTTTTCCAGCCATAATGATTTGATGATTCTACTGGAATCAGAAGGCACTTGCAGAGGATGCAGGAGATGCCTCTGCCTGTCCCTGCTCTGTCCACTGCCCCCCAAAGGGCCCTGTACCCCAGTCCCTCTTCCTAACCCGGGTCCCAGATAATCCTGTAGCCCCAAGCACAGGAATGTTCCTTGCTGCCCAGCTGGAGGTGCTGCTCCCAGCTGCCGAGGTGTCCCCGTGTCCCCAGCTCCACAGCTGGACCCCTCTGGCTGCTTCTGGCTGCCCCAGAGGACAGAGGGGGGATGTTCCTGAGCAGCTCTCAGCCCTGTGCTGGGGCTGCTGGCAGTGAGTCTCTGCAGGATGGCTCCATTTCAAGCCCTGGGTTTGATCAGGGTGTGGATCACCAGCTTTGTCTGGGCTCTCAGAGGAAGGTCCCCCGGGAGCCCCTGCCCAGTGCCCATGGGGGGATCTCCTTTCAGCTAAGTGGAGCCCCACACTAAATATAGTACTTGAGTTCCCTGGGCAGGATGTGACAGGGAACATTTAAGTGGCTTTATGGCACATCATGCATAGAGTCAGACTTCATTTTTATGTTCTGCTACATTAAAAAAAGAGGATTGATTTTTTGTGTGTGTGTGATACACGTCCAGCTGCTTTGGGATGGAAATTTGAACTCGGTTACAAAACAGAAATCAGCATTTTAAAGAATGCTTTTTATTAGTTAAATAAAACCATGTTAAATGTTCTGGATGCGTGAACAAGAGGGGGGGAAAAAAAGCTGGTTTTGCATCTGAAGTTAATCGATTTATTAAGCAAAGGAAGTTATTATCTATCAGGAGGGATCTGAATGGATTGTTTGTGGTCATAATGGCCTTCAAGATTTTCAGAAGTGGAGATCTCATCCTCACCCACCTCGTTTTGTATCTGAGGCTGGAGGGGAGGAGGGAGCATTGCAGCCTTTTTTTACTTCCCAGTTGGTTTCTCAACTTTGAGTGACCTGAACTAAACTGAGAGGAAGCAGGGACTGGCTGAGCACCTGCAGGAAAGGTTACGGCTGCCAAGAGCTCCTTAGCAGCTCAGCAAATCCTGGTTGCAGGTGATTGATTTATTTATTTGTTTTAAATCCACTTTCAGAGGGTTCATCTGAAATGTTGGCAGTAACACAGGTAACGGCTCGAGAACTCGTTTTCATTTAGCTTAAACTATCCTAAGCTCATGTCTTAATACAGCTGGTCACCATTTCAAGTTGTGCTTTGTGAACGGAGGGATTTGAAGAGCAGAAGTGTGTCTGCTTTCATTTCCAGAGTGCCCCAGCTCTCCTGCTGTCTGCTCACCTGCCGTGGCCACTGGTGCTCTCCTGGCAGCCCAACAGGAGGCACTGCCAGCAGCGAAGCCTCGTGGCTAACTCTTGAGGGAGAAGCTGGTGGGGAGTGCCCTGGAGCTGCCCCCTGATGCCTTTTCTTCTTTTACTCTTGCAGAGAGCAGATCAAGAGGGTGAAGGACTCAGATGATGTTCCCATGGTGCTGGTGGGGAATAAGTGTGACCTGCCGGCGCGGACGGTGGAGACGCGGCAGGCGGAGGAGGGCGGGCGCGGGCCCGGGCCCGCAGCTACGGGATCCCCTACATAGAGACCTCGGCCAAAACCAGACAGGTGGGGCAGGGGCCAGGCACCACCTCCTCTCTTTCCTCTCTCTGCCAGTGCTGTCCTGGAGAGGCAGGAAGGGGCAGAGAGCACCTTGCAGGGAGGGGGGGGCAAGGGCTGGGCTTAGTGGATTCCTCAAGGCTAAATGCTCTGTCAGGATGGTCCTTCCACGGCCTGGGCTTGTGCCTCCAGTCTGGGGAAGTGCATCATTCGTGCTCTGGCATGGGAAGATGCCTTCTCAGGGCTTGCTCCAGGGCTCTGGAATAACCCCTGTTGTCACTGCAAGTCAGCTGAGCTCAGGGACTTGGCCAGCCTCACCCATGGGCTGCTTTGGCAGACCTGCAGGCAGCATGTGCCAGTGCTGGGAGCTCCACACGGGGCTCCCGGAGCACAGAGGTGGTGATGGGGCAGCTGCTGCCTTCAGTGGGGGCTTTCCTCGTGGGCAGAGGACCTCACTGAGTCTGCTGCAAGCTGATTCATCTCAAGGACCCAAGAGCTCCTTGGCCTCATGGTTGCTCCCTGAACCTCACTCTCCATTCGGGGCCCACACTGAGCTCCCCGTTGGTCTTCCCAGCTCGGTTTTGTGCCTTTAGCCCCCCAGTATGCTCTGCTGGGAGGCAGTGCTGGGGGGCAGGGCCCTTTCCTCCCCATCTCCTCCACTGCCCCTCTGGAGGCTGCTTGAAGGGGGCTGTGCCTGCAGGGCGTGGAGGATGCCTTCTACACCCTGGTGCGGGAGATCCGCCAGCACAAGCTGCGCAAGCTGAACCCCCCCGACGAGAGCGGCCCCGGCTGCATGAACTGCAAGTGTGTCATCGCCTGACCAGGGTGAGTGCTGGGCTGGGCTGGGCTGGGCTGGGCTGGGCTGAGCAAAGGCCTCTAGATTCAGGGAGACGCAGCTCAAACCGTTTCGCCGGCGGATAGTTTTTGACAAAACTCTTTTTTGACTGAAATAGCATTTTTCTGTCAAAACCTCGGCAAGTCAAATTCCCCACTTCCCAGCAGAAGTGTGTAGGAGGAGAGGGTTGTTTATTTCCCCCCCTTGTTTTGTGGAACAGAACTCTACAGGACGGAATTGAAAAGCTACGTATTCTGTCCTGCTTTCCCCAGCAGAGCTCCTCCCCTTGCTGCCCCTCTGGAGAGGGGAGAAGCTGCTGTGGAAGGTGTGCAGCCAGCTGTGTGCTCACCAGCCTGGCCCTGGGAAAATCTTAGAATCATAGAATCATTTATGTTGGAAGGGACCTCCAAGATCATCAAGTCCAACCACCGAGCCACCAGCGCTCCAAAGTCCTCTGCCAAAACAGATCAGAATCTGTCAGGGTTGGAAGGGACCACAAGGATCCCCCAGTTCCAACCCCTCTGCCATGAGCAG
>NW_008596079.1:3703-6621 GCF_000691845.1 Merops nubicus
CCCTTGGGAGCAGAGCCCGACCCCCCCCTGGCTCCAGGCTCCTGTCAGGAGCTGTGCAGAGCCAGAAGGTCTCCCCTGAGCCTCCTTTGCTCCAGGCTCAGCACCCCCAGCTCCCTCAGCTGCTCCTCCCCACACTTGGGCTCCAGACCCTTCCCCAGCTCTGTTGCCCTTCTCTGGCCACGCTCCAGCCCCTCAGTGTCTTTCCTGTATTGAGATGCCCAAAACTGATCCCAGTACTCAAGGTGTGGCCTCAGCAGTGCCCAGCCCAGGGGGATGATCCCTGCCCTGGCCCTGCTGGCCCAGGATGCCAGAGCTCGGGTAAGAGCCGGGTGGGCACACTGCCTGCTCACGCAGTGCTGTGACCTGCCCTGTCCTGCAGCCTCAGAGCAGACCTGTCCCCCGGAGCCCTGTGCTCCTCAGAGGAGCTTCCCCCTTAGCTCCATGCCAGGCCGCCTGGAGCTGCTGCAGTGCTGAGGATTCGCCCTCAGGGGCTGTTCTGCCTTCCCAAGTGCTGTGTGCTGGAGCTGCAGCGCCGGTTTTCACATCACCCCCTGCACCTGCCTCTTCTGCTTTTTCTTTCCGTGTTGGTTTTTAATTTTTTTTTTAATTAGGAGTTTTTTAATTCGTTGTGATCCTGCAGTAGGGGAGAGCTCCTGCCATTGTCCCTGCATGAGCCGGGTGGCCTTAAGCCTGGGGGCACTGGGCTGTGTAACCAGCTCCTGAGAGGGCAGTGGAGAGAGGGCAGCTGGGGCCGAGCACACCAGGGCCGGGGGTGGGGGAAAGCCCTGCACGGATATTGCCCCTCATGGCTTCTGGGGATCCCCCAAGCACCCAGAGCCCTCCCTCCCCCCCCCATGCAGCTCCTGGAGTCCCGAGGAGGAGCGTGTTGATGCAGAGCTGGTGCTGGAGGTCTCGCTGGAGGTGGAGGTGGGCAGCTGGTTCTCCTCCGTTGCTGTCTGAGCCAAGGGCTGTGAGCCCAGCAGAGTTCTTCCCCCAAAAAGCATTAAAATCCAGGCTCTGGCAGCGTTTGCCTCCCGAGAGCCAGAGCAGGCAGGAGCCCAGCCCTGCGTGTGGCCGAGGTGTGCCAGGGCTCTGGGGCCCGGCTGAGTGCTGTGCCCAGCACGCTCACTGCTGCCCAGGGAGGCTTCCCAGATGTTGGGGTCCTCCAGATGTTCAGGAGTGTTTCCTGCAGATGGGGGTGTGAGCTCGGGGCTCGTTTCCTGCTCTGGCTCCCAGCTGGTGGGGTGGGCTCAGCAGGTGCTGCTGCCAGGAGCCAGGTCCCGGGCACAGCCCCGTGGCCAGGAGCAGCACGGGGGTGCCTTCAAAGAGAGGGGCAAGGAGGGGTGGGAAGGAGTCTCCTGGGAACACTCCCCTTTGCTGAGAGCGTGTGCCCTGTGCATTGCCCACTTCTCCTGCTCAGGCAGAAACTGGAAATGAGACATCCCAGCTTGTTCTAGCTGGCCAAGAGCAGGGAGGGAGGAACACCAGGGCACAAAGGGGGAAGCAGGGCAAGGACACGCTGGGTTTTGGGGAGGAGAAGCGTGGGCCTGTCACCAGGGAGACCTGGCTGCGTTTGTCCTGGGCTCACGCTGTGGATCTCACCATCCCTGGAGGAGGGAGCAGGGTCCCTCCGGGCAGTGCCCCTGCCAGGACGAGGGCTGGGCAGAGGCAGGTCTGGCGATGCCCGAGGCTCACCCGTCACCCCACGGCCCCTGGGCTGGTTCCCTGCAGGGGACACGTGCAGGGGGTTTGCTGTGCCAGGCCCGGACCCCCAGGACCCGTGCAGCCCTTTGCTTCCCCTCTGTGGGCACCAGCAGGGCCATCCCAAAATGTGAGGGGTGGGTAGTGGAGAGAGCCCCCCGGCTCTGGTGCAGGCGGGTGCTAACGTCTCCTTGTCTGTCTGCTTGCAGCTGACTGGAGTGTCTGGGGAGGTTCCCACTGTGCAGAGCCCACGGAAAGAGGTGAAGCGAAGGAAGAAGCAAACGGATTCCAGGGGAGGCGTGTAGGGGGAGGGGAGAGGAAGAGGAGGAGGAAGAGGACGGGGGAGCACGAGCCCCTCCAAGGACTATCTCGCACTTCACCCAAGCCTGCGGCAAACGACTTTTTTGGTTTTTTTTTCTTCCCCCACCCCCTCCTCCTTTGGTCTCCTCCCACCCCGGCAACTGTACAAAGCCACAGATCGAATCACAGTAAATTATTATTTGATGGTCTCAACAAACCCCTTGGTGGCCGTGTCCTCCTTGCCAGGGGCTGCTGCGGGTGCCCCGGGAGGATCGCCGCTGGGGCGGCGGGGAGGGAAGGGTGCTGAGAGCTGCTCTGAGGCCAGGCTGCAGACCCTGCAGGGGTCAGGGTGGGGTGTCCTTCAGGGTCAGAGCTGCCTTCATCTCCAGTGAGTCCTCCTCGTGTCCCTGTCCTCCCCCAGCCCACCTGAAACTCTTTGCTGGCCCCACGCTGTGGTGGGGTAGAAGAGCACAAGCAGTCCAGACCAGTCCTGGGCTCTCCCTTGGGTACTTTGCCCTCAACGTAGTGCTTTGGGGCTGCTCCGTGCCCTCAGATGCAGAGCATGGGAGGGAAGAAGCATCAGGGGGAGAGTCAGGCAGAACTGGGGCTCTCTGCTCCCCTCCAGCACCGCTCCCAGCAGTGCCTGCACAGCACACCCCTCTGGGTGTGGAACCCACCCACCCTGGGCTCAGCCTCCTTCGAGGGGAGCAGGCAGCAGGAGGGGTCCCTGCACCCAGACAGAGGCACAAGGACTCGGGTTCAGAGTGGGTAAGAGTGTTTTGGATGAGGACCAATCCATTGGGAAGCCCATCTTCATAGAATTATTAAGGCTGGAAAAGACCTCTAAGGTCATCAAGTCCAACCATCAAACCAGCACTGCCATGGCCACTAAACCATGTGCCCAAGTGCCCCAGCCA
>NW_008596079.1:6954-7288 GCF_000691845.1 Merops nubicus
CAGCCCTTCAAGGTCTTGTACTCTGGCACCCAAACCTGACCCCAGTTCTCGGGCTGTGGCCTCCCCGTGCTCCAGCACGGGACAGGCAGTGCTGCAAGGAGCACGCCCTCCAGAGTGGGGCAGCTCCTGGGGGGCTTCTCCCATTCCAGGGGGGATCAGCCCTTCTCCTGCAGGACCCAGCTGCAGCCAGGCTGGGGCTGTGCCCCGTGGCCCCTCCATGGGCAGCAGGCACAAAGCCCAGGCCCTGAGCACAACTCCTCTCTTGCCCAGGCCAAGCTGCCCGCTGTGCTCGGCCGGCCCGGCTGCCCCCTGCTCCTCCTCCTCCGGGGTGGGG
>NW_008596080.1:0-7145 GCF_000691845.1 Merops nubicus
CTAAAGGATTCTATGATTCTATAATACTATATGTCTTCCCCCCGTTTTCTTTGTACTTTTGTTCCATCTCGTATCTTTACCTGCTTCCACCCCTTATTCCTTCTCCTCAGTGAACTTTCTTAGATTACTCACCTAAATTAAACTTACTGAAGAAGAAAGATCCTAAAGCCTCTATCTGGAGCCCTTGAAAGGTTCTCATTGTGCGCTATGTAAGTTTTTCTGTCATCTCCAGACACTGGCAAACAACAGATTCACTACTGTGGTCATTAGCTGTCATTTTCACTGGATTACAACTCTGTTTTCCTTAAATTGGTTAATAAAAAGCTCAACTTCTGGCAGCTGCATCTCTCAGTGCTTTCAAAACCAGAAAATAATTCTTCAGGAAGTATCCACTGAATCAAGTACTATGAGCAGAATCCTCCAAGTTTCTGACACTTTTCTGGTTTTGATACTTTTTTTCAACTATGTCTACTCAATTTATCCTCATTGTTACTGCAGTGGTTGTTCTTACACTACAGGCCTCTGTAAGTCCAACTGACACGTAGAACAATATGTTTACTTGGGAAGTTTATTGTCACGTGTAAAATTTTACCATAGCATTGCATTTTATTGTGCCTGGTCTTCAGTTGTACACAGTGCAATATTTTCCTTGTTCACTGTACTGTATGGAGGGTTAATTTTTTTCCCTTTGTCAGAATACTCTAGTGAACTAGATGTTTCAATGCCAAAGAGAAGAATCATGTCAAGGGAGTCTGCCAAGATCACTTTGCAGCTGCTAGTAACGTGGAGGTGTGAGGGGGAGAGGGACAAGTTATGGACCACTTAACTGTTTTCAGGAAACCCTGACAAGTATTTTTCTTCAAAGGGAATGACTCTGGAGATTATGTGTTTAGGTTGTATTAGTGCTCCTATGTTTTCTGTCTCTTTGTATTAGTGTGCAGTTTAAAGCCTTCCTGTATCTGTAGCCAGCTTAGCTGAATGGAGATTCCCCACTAGGGCCTCTTGATGTTGCTTCTTACCATTAGTATTGCACTTTAGAGCTGTCTGTGTTTCCCCTTCTTCTACACTCCCTCTTCTTTCTACTCCCCACCTGGGAATCTAAAGATTTGACCTTCTCTTTGATGTCATTCTGCTCTGGCCCTGAATGGCTTGACATTTTAATCATTATTTTGCTCCTTTCTGCAGCAACAAGCAAATGCTATTCCCATTGCGCTACTCTGGGAGGTAACTTACTTTTGCATAGAAACACCATAAATTAATACAGATTATATAAAATTTGCATCAGTATTTCTTGCTTCCTCCTGTAAACAATATTTGTGCATCATTGGGTGTTGTTGAAATTTTATGGTACAGAATGCTGGTTGGTGTCCCAACCCTTTTATCATTTCTCTTATCCTTCACAAACAGACACAAATAGCAAATTTTAATATTAAATTGCCTGTAACACCAACAGGGCCATTGAAGAAAAAAAGAATTAAAAACCCCTTTTCTCCTTTGCTGAAATGAAGAAATATGAGACATTTCAAGTATTTGGTGATTTGCCCATAGCACAATTTGAACAAATAACTTGTCTGTGGACTCTTTTCCTTTATACCCCCAGTAGTGGTTATTATGCTGGTAAATACATCTTTCCTTTCAAAGTCACTTTTCTTTTTCCTTTTTGATTCTGAAAATTACTATTTACTGAAAATGAAAGCAAATTCCACAGATTTTTCCCACACGGCTCTGTTGGCTGGAGCTTAAAGGGTCTTGATCTTTAACTCAAGACTTTTCTGGCAAAAGCCTTGAATTCAGTTACAGCTATACTGGCAAAACGGAAATGTTCCTTTAGTACAATTATTTTGCTCATGAAATTCATTCCACTGAAGTGCAGTTTTCCTCGTGTTCATGTTCAGAGCTCCAAGGCAGTGTATATAGCATTACTTTTACTGTAACACACATTCAGAATTTCGTCCAAGAATCAGAGGAAGACGAATCAGTGAGAATATGTCTGATTGGAACCAGATATTAAGACTGCACCAGAACAACATATCCCGTTCTCACTGTAGATGCAGTGTCTGCTCTTTTAAACATGGGGAATACCAAACTCAAGAGCAGAGACATAATGCAACTCCTAGTCTGCAGCAAACAGTGCAGTGAGAAACATCCATAAAGCTGGCAAGTTGAGTTGCTGAAGAGTTTTGCACACATGGGAGCTCCCTCCCATTCTTGAGGACTTCCAGCATCCTGCCTATGTACCCCACACTAGGGAAAGCTGAGAACTGGAAGCATGTTCATTCTGCCTCGACTGCTGCCATACCCTGGCTGCAGTTGGCTGTGTTGGCAGTGGAAAACCAGTGCAAAAATTCAGATCACTCTCTAGTTTTTTTTTGCCCTGAAGGACCAGAGAAAACTGGGCCATGTACTGAGGAAAGGCACAATCCATAATACCACCTTCAGCTTTTTCTCTGCCAGGGAAATTTTGCCAGAAGTCACCTGGATGCAGCCCAGGCACTTCACAGGGTGTGTTTCTGATGGCAAACCAATATAAATTAATAACAACTCTACTGACGCCGCTGTAGTTACTTTGGTGAGAGCCAGCCAGCTCAGAGAGAAGCTCATTTGTCTTCTCCAAAACCTAGGGCTTCAGCCTCAGACACCCACTGAGACAGTGTCTCTTGCAAACTCAGAACAACCTAGCTTGGCTTGACTTTGTGGTGCTCTTGGAAAGAGAATGTGTTTTTGTACAGGGTACTTTGTCCTGTGGTCCTCAGAGCACTGCTGCTTCTGTTACAACTAGGGGACATTATGTTTTGAATATATTTATTCTCTCAGCAGCCTTAGTGGCTGCTGGAAAAAGCTACCAGGTTACAAAGAAGACATGCAGGCATACCTCTATGGCTTTCACACGCCCCTGCCTCTCAAGATCTCTTTGCTCAAAAAAAACCTGCATGAAATACTAGTCAAGTCTCTGAGAATTTATTTTCACCTGAAGTCTTCTATAGTAAGTGTATATGATTTAATATGTAAATCACTATGGCTATGACTAAAATTGCTTGGCAGCTTTCCCCTGCTAGTACATTGTTGTGAGGACTGATTTCTCTTCATGAGCCATTTGTGTGCTTTGAAAAAAAGGTCATCTTTTATTCTGCAATAGAATAAGTTCTGGCATCCACTTGCTGAGTTACACATAGACTATGTGCTGGAAGAGGTCTGGCAATTACCCTGGACTTACCTACAGGTTTTGCTGGGAGACAAATTCCTACCAAGCACAGCAGTAGTTCTGCAATTGATTTCCTTGGAAATTTGATTGACATGAATAATTACATTGTCAACAGCATGTTCATGCTTGGAGGACTTATTGGTTAAGTCAATTATTTCAGGTAAAGATGGTTTTTCTGATGGTCTGCTTGTACTGATAAGTTTGTGTATCAATACTGTTGTCCCATGTAGAAATCACAGAAGGGTCTTTTGCTTATGAACTCACATAAATGAAAGTGCAGAAGTAGTTTACAACTACATAAAAAACTATGTAGCACTAGGGAACATCCCTGAGTATCAGAACTCAGATGTGTGTATCTTAAATTTTTTTTTAAGTCCTCCCTGGCATGGTTTTGGCTTGAGACAATTAAAATTTTCCCCAGCAGTTCCTGGACGTAGTTCAGGAGCTGTCATGGGCTGCAGACCATTCCCAATAAGTGGTCTGCGTACAACCATCCCATTTTAGAAAATAAGAGAGTTTAGCAGTAGGGACACAGGCTGTCCTTTGATAGTTGGCCTCAGTGCCAGAGCCAAGACCCAAGAACATTTAATTCGCTATTCCAGACATTATCACAAATGTTTAGGACACTTTTGAAACAGCTTATGAAGGTATTGGAGCAAATGTATTTCTTAAAACTATTTACAAACTCTCGTCTTGATTGTTTTGCAACTTGATAGCTCACTCTGTAGACCCTCGCTGCTGTGCTTCATTCCAGCCTCCACAACGGCTGTATCTTTGCTGGAATCACAATATTTACACAATATAGGGATTTCTTAAGGGTATGCTTAAAATTTGAAAACTGAACCTGTTCATTTCTTGGCTAACAGGCAAAATTGTCTTTAAAGCTTAGAGACATAAAAAAAAAGACACTACTCTCTATCACTAGAAAAATGTATCAACAGGGAGAAAACAAGTACAATTTTGCTGTGAAAGAAATCTGCCTGAAACCAACCAGACAGTGAACTCTGCCTAGCAAATGGAGGTTTTATGGCCTAATCCAACAACAGACATGTCTGCCATGGAGAAATACCCATGAAGTTTTAAGAAGTCATTGAAAGTCTCTCTGAATACTTCCACTGTAGACAGCCTACAGAAAAAGAAAACAGGGTGCTGGAAAGGGAGGAGCGAAGTGATTCCTCAGGAGAGACTGGCCCCTTCCTCTGCCCTGGCTGGGTGGCCAGCTGTGACTTTGAGATGGCCTGCATTCATTCCTAGACATCCTGACATTTAAGTGTGCTTTCACCTTCCAAGTAACTACAGAGGATCTGCTGTGCTTGCTCAGCCAAACACAAATTAATAATTGCCTGTGCTTTACTTTTACAATGTGTTGAAGATATACAGGTATTTTGCTCTGCTCTCAGGAAACAAGGGGATGAAATAATTGCATTGTTGCTATGGAGCATATATGCAGGCTTGCAATTTTTAAAAACTGTATCCAAATCAACCTTTTAAAAAAATCATAAGCACAGCTCCACACGGCAGAATATTTGTTTTAGTGGCTTCATTTAGTTGCCTTCTTTTTATCCCTAGAGGTCTGCATTTCTTCACTTTAGAATAAATCTTTATTTGATTGTTTATTCTTTAAATGAAAGCTAATATTTTTACATAATCATACGACTTTCAGAGCCAGAGTTTTAAGAAGGAGACAGAGAAAATTCTGGTAAAAAGAATGAGAACTGGGAAGGCAATGCAGAAAGACTTCAAATCTTCCCAGGCTATTTCCAAGGTACTACTAGTACAATAGTGATACAGTAGTATTTACTATGATGGTGTATATTGTATAGTATAATCCATATTTTACTAGGATTTCAATGACACCATTATCTACAACTAATAGAAGGTTTTACACTTTGTTCCCATACCAGTTAACAGTTTTTTGTTACAAAGATGTGTTTCCATTTCATTAGGGCAGTTACTGCTGGCAATGAAAGGAGAGAAATACTTCCTGACACACTATGTCCACCAGCTCTTTAACATGTTGCTTGTGTAAAAAATGTGACATGAGATATTCTCACTTTGAACTAGAATGATCTGGGGTTTTGACACCAGTGTAACACATTTGCACTGAAGGTGTGAACTCAAGCAGCAGGAGGTTTGAGCTTTTCATTAGAGCAGACCTTGGTGTGGGCAAGATCTATCTAGTTACACAGCTGGCACTCCACAGCCATCACTTGTCTGATGGGAGACCAAGTGCCAAATGTGGTCTTTGAAACAGGCAGCATGGAACAACTATTTCATATGAAACATGCCTGAGAATTTAATTTTGAATGGCAGGCAATGTTTTTTATGTGGTCCCACTCTGTGTTTCAGCACAGTGTGCACAAACTGCCTCTTTCCTGTAACTTCTGAAACAAGTTTCTGTACAGTGCCCGGTCTTCTCCTTGCCACATTTTTAAAAAATGAAATTAAACACAGAGACCTATTCAGCTGAAAACAACCTCTGTAGCTATTTCTGCGTGAGCTCTGTGAATCTCTTGTGCTCTGAAGATATTAACACAATTCTCAAAGGAAAAATGTCCCCTTCCCAGCAGCCATGAAAGAGGCTGTTAGACATAATGATACTCGCACCCAGCAGAGCTGTTCTGCTCTGTGTTACAGCAAAGTCATACATGTCCACACTATTTCTCTTGGGCCTTATAGGGCAGCAGAGAGCACTGGCTGAAAGTATTTTTCCTTGTCCAGGCTTGAGTAAGAGAAATGTTATCAGATCTATTCCATGCTCTGGTATCTCAGATACCCCTTCTGGACCTATAATTTGGAGATGTATGTACATGGAAGAAACAATTTTTAAGGATACATAGCAGGAATATCTCAAGAAGAAAAAAAAAAGGGGGGGGGGTGTCATTCTACAGTTTTTCTCTGATTTCTGGGAGCAGCTTAAAGGGAGAAGGATGAGGGATTCATAATCTACCTCCACCTGAGGCCAAGTAGGTTTTGTGATATTTTAATTTCCCACTTTCTCGGGAGTTATTCTGCACATTTGTGAGAGAAAGGTGGAGGTTGGAGTTAATGAAGGAATTAGTAATAAAAATTATAAAATACAGAATCGGAGAAAGATTAAGGTCTGAGGGGGATTCTGAGGGTCCTGATATGAAGAAGAGTCCCTTTTGTCTTTCTGTTTGAGAAACAGCTTGTTCCCAGAGCTATTATCAAAGATCACTGCCAAGCCTGCAGGAGTTTGCATGGTTTCAGTGATTTCCTGCTGGAAGCAGCCTGCACTGCAGCAAGCCTAGTAAAAATGCACAACAGATTTTAAAGTAGATACCTTTAATCTCCTAAGGCAAAATAGAAAGAGATGTAGCCCAATTTCAGATTGATCAGGATTAAAGAACAAAACTAATGCTAAAATAATGCCAGTTGCAGAGGCCAAAATTTACCTCTAGTTCAGAAAAACAAAAGTTGAGGCTATTGTACATGAACTATCTGTGAGAGGCTGTGGCTGAAAGCAACACATTATTAGTTCTAGATGTCCTTACTCGTTTACAAATATAGTATGTGGCATTTCAGAGCTTTTAAATTTCTTTGTTGATACATTTTTAGAGATGAGTGAACTTAGACCACAAGGTAAGGATGCAAATATTTACTCATTGTAGGAAAATGTTACTGGTTTTTCTTGCAAGTTCTGTTTCTGCTTATGTGGTGTGCAGGTGTTTTGAACATTGATACCAGAACTTGCTATGACAAGTGAACAAGTAGTAACATATTTATATAATTTCAACTTGGAAGTTTTCTGCAGCAAAGTTTAGGTCTAACTTAGTAAGTTTTGCTGTATTTTAGACCACTTGCTATTGATCGTATAATACAGTGTTTAATGCCAGATTAAACCTGTGTGGTTTTGTTCTCTAATGATGGCCTGAGTAATTTTTAGCAGTTTGACTTCCCCCCCCCCCCACCCCCCACCACC
>NW_008596080.1:7201-29636 GCF_000691845.1 Merops nubicus
TCCTTGTCTTCCTTAATATCCAGAGAAGTAGGGCCTCATTGCTTCAGCTAATTATTCCACAGATACAGCTGTTGAAATATATTTTAACTTGTGTTTACATTATTTTATTCCAAAGGCCTTTGACAAGACTATTTGAGCTGCTGATTTCTGCAGCACTGAGTCAATGAAAAATTTTTAGCATGGTGGAGCATGCACATAGTCTCAATGAGGCAGATGATAACTTTGTTTAAGGTAATAGTGCTGAGCCTAAATAAAATGCGTCTTGCTCTCAAAAGAATATGTTAGATCCTTGATCTGAGTCCACTGGCAAAATGCTGGAGCTGTCAGTGGGCATTTCTAACATCCGTTTTCCTCATTTTACAGTTAAAATAATTGCTTTTTGAGTATATAGAACACCACAATAGCCAGCTCAGCTCCAGCAACTGCCTGGTGAAACCCCAGCTATGTCTCACCTGTACTGCCCAGTGCAGAGCTGTTTTGAAGTCCTTGTCCACCAGGGTCAGGTCTGCCCCCTTGTGCAGCAGAGTCTGAGTGTGCTGGGGCCTGTTGTGGAAAGCAGCCCAGTGAAGTGAAGTCATTCCCTGAAAACCACAAACCGGGAAAGCAAATAATTGTCACTCACAGGAGCCTTCAAGTCTCTGTAGGTAAGCTAGACAGTTGTGAAACTACTTGTGTCTGGCAGACTCTTCCCTCACCCTCTTGATTTAGAATGATTAGTAACATCTTCTGAAGTAGTGGAGTCATAAGGGGGAACCAAGAAATTATCTTTTTGGAGTTATTACAGAAAATGGATACACATACAAATGTTTCTTTTGTACTGTAGCCTGTTATAAGTAATGCGTGCTCAGGACCAGCTGGGGATGGTTCCTCACTGCTCAGTCTGGATCCTGTGAGAGAAGCCTGTTTTAGACTGCTGCTTTGGTATGACACAGTGTGGTGTTTATTTTAGATCTTATCTTTGATCCATAATAAATATTGGAAGCTAGTATTCTAGTTGGCACTGATCAGTAAGCTAAGAAACTGGCCCAGTGATGACAACAAAAAAGTCACAACGTAAACATCTCATGTTTACTGTTTATGGAGAAAACAGAGCAAATGGATCTGCGTTTTCATTCCATCTCAGCTGTGTTTATTCAGTCTTGGCAGAACAGAGAATTTGTGGCTGGTATTTGCACTTTCATCAGCATAGTTATACACACCTATGTTTTATGCTATATCCATACTGTTAAAAGATTAAAAAGTTACTTGTTTAATGTTTCTTAGAAATTGCCAGTGTTATTCAGCTGTAGTAGCATGTTACTTTGGGCAGGTGTTGTTTACTCCCTCTTATAAGCAAAAAATGCATTTTAAGGGTCTTGCCTCGTTTCCAAAATGATAAAAAGCAAAAACATGGAGCACAGAAGAGAAATTAAAACTTAAGATAGAACCCCATAAAGCCAATTGGCAACAATTCAGATAAAGTATGAGCTATAAAACATTGATACAGGCAATTTATCTGTGCATTGATAGTGGAAGCTGTTAGCAGTGATTTTCTAACTAAAAGCTTGAATGCCCTAGTATTAATTTCTATCACTCACCAGGTATCTTATAAGACTTTTCAAGTCCCCAGATGACTTAAGTATAGATGATGTCAAAATAGAGAAGTTGAACAAGAGCAGTTTTGTTTTTAGGTAGGGTCTGAAAAGCTTAATCATGAAGGTTTTGGTTTTGTAAAACCAAAATTGAGGGTAAAATTCTGCCCTAACTGAAATGTATGGGAGCTCTGCTGTTGATGTCAGTGGAACAAGTTTTTTACACAGGGGACTTAGTGGTCTTGGTGGACACAGTGTCTGTGAGTGTGTTGAAGTGCTCTTTCAGTGAAGTGATTTCCAGCTACAAAATGGGTCCTTACCCCTAGTCCTGGCAAAATAGGCAGTATCATTGAAAGAGGAGAAGCTACAATGTACCAGTCCAGCTTTCTGTCATTCACACTCAATCTGCTGATACGGACAAAAAATCATTGAAAAATCAACTTTCTATTTCTACTGCAGTCTGTTTCTACAGCAGAGTCAGCTGTAACTTCAGAGTGTGACAGCTGTCGGTAAGGGTCAAAGATCTCTCTAGTACAAGGACTCAGCTCAGAGAATGCAGTTGCAGTTGCTTAGAGAGAAAATAAAAGAAACAAGGCTTGATGATATAGTCACCTCATGTGTGATAGTCAGGCTAAAGACTTTCTGTGACATCTGGACCTCCACAGGATAATGATGCATTTCAAGAAAAAGTAATTATTTTCATTTTCTTTGAAACTGCTGTGTAGTAATTCCTGTAGGTGTCCTCATCATTTTACATCTAAAGCCCAGTTAATAATAATGATCTTTTAATCTTCTCCACACAATTTATGATGCCAAGAACTTGTATTATATCATCGCCCTGGCATAGCTCCCAAACTGAGTGTCTTATTGTAGTTAGTTTGTTCTAATTTTTAGCTTGCCCATGAAAGAAACCTACTTTTTAACTATTACCATTGTTGTCGTCCTTCCCTGTTCCCTTTCTTGCATACCCTTTTTCAGATTACTCTTGCAGCAGACATTCAAGATGCATGTGTGCCATAGATTCAGACAGAGCATAATGGCTGCTTCCTGTTTTATCCTCTATTTCTTTCCTAATAATTTGTGCATTCCACGTGTCCTTTCAGAGGACCAACGGAGCAAAGAGCATTAGCTGGTTCTGAGGGACAGCTCACACATGTGGGCCTGGTGCAGCAGGCAAAGGCTGTCTAGCCCACACCCATCTGATTTTTGCATGGTGATGCCACCCTTGAGTGGCATCTGCAGACAGACTACTGTTTGTGAGAGGAAGCATGAGACTGATACCAGCACTGTCAAAGCCAAAGACAGAGCAGAATATATTAAAGGTGAGACAGCCAAAACAGTTGTGCATTTATAAGTATATGGAGCAATAGGGGACATAAAAGGAGAAAAAAACCCAAGAAATGGGTGTGGGAAATATTGAGTGATACTTGGTTTGCTCAGATTAGAGGCTTTTTCAGGGAATGTTTCTTCATATTGTCGTCTCACAGCCTTCATAAGGAAACCCACAGAAAGCCCCAGTTGTGGAAACTATGAAACCTCCAGATGTGTTTCTTACTTTTTATGCATTCATGTGTTGGGGTGTTTTTCTCAGGTGTCAGATGGGAAAACTGAAGTGATTTACTTATGCCAAGAGAACAGCTCTATTAGCTCTAGTAATTTTTGAGGACACACATTTTTTCAGAAAACATGAATGTTTGGGGCTTAGTACTGACACTTGAACAAATATCTTCTCAGTGCCAAATGACAGCGAGCTGGACTAAAATTTCAAAATGGCATGCAGCAATGCATTACAGGAAAGCTTTACGGCTTGAAATTACGATCCATGGTTCCATGCGATTCATTAGCAGCAAAATTCTACACCAAGACAAAGCGTATGTCTGGTTTAGGTTGTTATGAGCAGTGTCTGTAAACCACCCAGTGGATAAGGAAGCTTTATGTGAAGAGGGAAAATTAACAACCCTGTGGTGGTTCTGGCACCGTGGAGAAGAGATGCATCCTTGAGCAACTGTTAGAGCGAAGAGAAACATGTGAAGAGACATCCAGAGTCTCTTGTCTTGGCTTCCCTATTTGGAGAACACCGTATTTGGGAAGTTAACACTCTCCTGTGTACTATATATACACACATATATTGGCAGAGCACAATTTCTTAAGGATCAGAAGACAGTGTAAATTTCTGTGGCTCCATGGCTTGTTCTGTGTAATACCAGCTTTCAATAATTTTCCTGGGAAGAGTACTTTAATGATGGGATGGTTGGTAAAGGTAATGATTTAGTCCAATGTCTAACTTCAGAAGAATCAAAAGCAATTATTGTTTTGGCAAGTGAATTAGAAGACTGATTCAAAGTACCTCATAGTTGGCAGTGTATGCAGAAGTTTTATTAGCCTATAGTTGCATCCCGTATAGTAGGGAAAATTACATAATGCTCCATGGAGTTCAGCAAAAGCATTATAGAAATTTTTGACTAGTGCGTAGTCTCATCACAAAATGGATAATACAGCAGCCTCTTTCTGAACAGCATGACTTGTATGCCCCCCTGAGCTTGGGACGGTGACTTGTAGCACAAGCTCACTCACCTCATTGTCCTGATGATTAATTTCACTAAGATTTGACTGCTGCAGAAGCACGTTCAGAAGCCTGCAAAAGCAATGACATAATCAGTGTCCTGTACTCCTGACTAAACCTGAAAAATTGATATTTTTTTGAGGAACAAAACATCCAATTTCAAGAAAAATCAATGATGGGGACAGGTCAGAGTCTTAGGTCTGAGCTTTGTCATACTAGACAAGCAAATAAGTCTTAGGGGCTTACTGTAACAACAGAAGTTTAGTGCTGGGAATTAAAAGCAGATTCACTAGGAAGAATTCTTTTGCTAATTTCCAAGCCAGAATCAGAATATGTAATATTATACATGTGTGCAGTTTTTGGCACCTTAACAATCCATTGTCATCCTGCTTTATAAAGTTTTAAACAAGTATTTGGCCAAATAATACAAACAAGACCAGCTTCTGTAAGGATTTTTCACTCTCATTAACTCAGAGTAATTTGATGTTGTGTACACGTGTGTGTGTATGTGTGCATACTATATATTTGCACATTCAGAGACCAATAATATTTTACAAGGCCTTACAGTGTGTTTGCTGGGATAGGGCCATTGTTACTGTATAAAATAGAGCAACACATTGGTTCGTGTTTTTATAGAACATCAGATTACAAACACTCCCCTCTGGTGGAGGGAACAGTTACAATTAAATAGTTACATGAAATACTCTAGCAGTGCAATGATATTTCTAACACTGCATGGACTTTGTTTTTCTTTTCCTTTTGGTATCCTATGAAGATGCTCTGAAATCGCTAAGGGTTTGGCAAAATGACTGTGCTTTACAGTAAGATGCTAAGTGTTTGGGTCAGGTACATGGGTGGACCATGTAAATGAAAAGGACCATCCTGTCACAGGCTGTAACAAAGCCAAATAGCATAGATCCTAATACCGATGTAAAGTTATGATTCTAGCAAAAGGAAAGATATATCCTTAGGGGATTTTTAGATAGATACGAGTGTAATGCAAACCTGTGGCTCATCTGAAGTTGCAAGAAACCTTAAAAATAAGGACATTTAAAAGTCATGCTGTTTCGCAAGGAAACTAAAAGATGATGAAGTGTCAAGGAGAGAACTCTGATAAATGCATACAAGCATGTGTTTATACCCATGCAGAGCAGACAGAATGAAAATCGCTTGCAGCTTTTAATCAGGACAGTCTTCAACAACTTCCAGTTCTGGACTGAGCTGTGCTCATGTTTGTGGATCAGATAAAGTTGAGAATGTTGTGACAAATTTGTCTGTTTGTTTGTTTTCCTTTCTCCCACACTGCTAATTTGTATATGGATACGAATACTTGTAAAAAGAGAATGTTACACCTCCTTTTCTAAGTCACACAGCCAATGACATAACAGAGTTATACTGTAGGAACTCTGAAAATTATGACATTTTAGGATTGCTGTGATTAGTTTGGTAAAAATTTGTAAACGGGAAGAGACATTTTGTGGTCCTTTGGCACAATGACTCAGAATCTCAGAAATTCAGTATCCAAAACCTGATCTGGATAAAAAAGTGAACAGAAAGAAAGTGAGATAAACACAATACGTTTGTAAGCACCATTTACCACATAGTTTTATAATCTGATATATAATTTTGTAGTTTAACCCCATATATGATCAGTGAAATCTGTGTATGTGAAGGAAATGTCAGTCTTTGAGTGTAAAACCTCTATCAAAAATGAACTTTGGCTCACCTATATCCTTAGACCATTACGGCAACACAGAGTCACAGAATCATAAAATCATAGAATGTTTTGAGTTTGGAGGGACCTTTGAAAGTCATCTAGTCCAATCCGCCTGCAGTGAGCAGGGCCTTCAACTAGACCAGGAGCCCCATCCAACCTGACCTGGAATGTTTCCAGGGATGGGGCATCTACCACTTCTCTGGGCAACTTGTTGCAGTGTTTCACCATCCTCACCGTAAAAAAATTCTTCCTTGTATCTAGTCTAAACCTACTTTCTTTTAGTTTAAAACCATTATGCCTTGTCCTGTCGCAAGAAGGCCTGCTTAAAATACTGTGTCCCTCTTTCTCATAGGCCCCCTTTAAGTACAGAAGGGCTGCAATAAGGTCACCCTAGAGCCTTCTCTCCTCCAAGCTGAACAACCCCAATTATCTCAGCTTTTCCTCACTGGGGAGGTGCTCCAGCCCTCTGAACATTTTTGTGGCTTGCCTCTGGACCTCTTCCAACAGATCCATGTCTTTCTTATGCTGAAGGCTCTAAAGCTGGACACAGTACTCCAACATAAGTGTTACCACTCTAATATGTACGTATTCAGTCATGCATCAGGACATTCTCTGATATTGATAGGACAATGGGCAATGGTTTTAAACTTGAGCAGAGTAGATTTAGATTGGACATTAGAATTTAGATTAGACAATAACGAAATTCTTTACTATGATGGTGGTGAAACACTGGATCAGGCTGCCCAGAGAGGGTCTGGAGGCCCCATCCCTGGAAACATTCAAAGTCAGTCTTGATGGGGCTCTGAGCAACCTGCTCTAGTTGGAGATGTCCCTGCTTACTGTAAGGAGGGTACACTATTTGACCTTTTGAGTTTTTTTCCAACTCAAAGCATTCTATCATTCTGTGATCTACTCTTAAAGGCAGATCAGTGACAATGAGCATGTTGGAAAATCCTCCCCCTAACTGTTCCAGGCTTGTCTTCTCAGAATGGGCCCAACCCAGCAACAAGGCAGATGAAAAGGAATTGAGCAACTGGTGGACTGTGTCCTGTTGGTAAAGTATGCTACATTTCCCTTTCAGGTAGCAGCATGTGCAGCATTGCACAAACATTGTCTTCTTTCTGTGGAGGCTTTGTTTAAGGATACTGACCTGTACTTTTGCCTCAGAATGTTCTCCCTGAGTGATGCATGAAATGAAGTACCAATGTGGAAAATTAATAAAGTTGTTAAAACAGGCTGGAGAGCAAGACCAGCTGAAGCGTGAGGCGGTCTAGGTTGGTCTGATATAGCAACAGCAATAAAAGCATAGATGTGGTGATTAAGTCACATGAACATTTTTAATGTTTTACCTGTCTTGAATGTCTTCCTATCTCTCCAGACATTAATTACTTAGAAGGGTTTTTAAAGTGAATATATTCAGATGTACAAATCAAAGTTTGTCAAATCTTCCTACTATCAAAGGCATGAAAAAGACAAGAAGGATTTTTCTTAAGACTTCTCGTGAAGACACTCTGTGGTTGTTATTCCACCTTCAGTAAAAATAGTTTTAAATGAGCCAGTCCAGCAAACCTCAGCTTCCCTTTTACAGGAGGGGCCCTCAAAGAAGCTGTTTCATTGAAAGCTTTTCTCACATTTGCCACTCTACTCAGAGCAGAAGTCCAGAGAAGGAACTTGTAATATTTCTTGTGGTTGAGGTGGTAGAAAGGTAATTGGTCAGGGGAAACATAGGGTTTCAAACTCTAATTAATATTCCCTCCCTCACCCTTGATCTTAAACCTTGCTTCTCATCTTACTTGGCCAAGTATTTCTGTTACACAAGTGTTGTACAATGTTTTTCCTTCTCTCTGCCCTCTTTATGATAACGACTAAACAATGGAGCAAGCCACAAGTGTTACTGTCACAGCTTATTTTCCTGACTCAGGCTCTGCTTTGGTCTGGGTACCTTGTGTTGGTGACTACGTGTTGAGATTCAACCACCAAATGCTGTTGGAGCGTGGGGCATACCTCACGTCAGGCTCTGCAGTAGCAGCGTGTAGTGGCAACCTCCCATTTTTGTCAGGTATGTTTTGCTTAGCACCATTTCTGAGCAGGCTGATACAGCCTTCCAGCCAGCCCTAAAAAAGAAATAGGAGCATGTCAAAGATGAAAGTGAAATGCATCAGGCCAGACTTCTGCTTGGTGCTTCTGGCATCTCTGTGTGACTGTAGCTATTTCTGCCAGCAGAGGAACTGGTCTTTTGTTTCCCTGGCAGTTTTCTCAGTGCTGAGAGTAGTTTTCCTTCTTTTCCAATCCAAGTCTTCCGAGTGTTAGACTAGCTCAGTTGTTAATTTCTGTGATGTGGGGTTTTCTTTACACGGCATTTTTTTTTTTCTGCAGCTGTGCAAGTACAACTGAGTAAGCAGTGGTTAAAAACTTGCTAATTCCTGCATCACTAGCAAATGCAATGCATATTCCTGCATGTGGATTTAATTATGGTGGGTTGGACCAAGAACGTGAGCACCTAATCTTATTCCTTTATGAGATTTTAGCAGGGATGGCAAATCAATTGCAAAAAATCGCCTTTGAGTGTGTTTTTATAATCATTGTTGCAGAGTTCTCAATTAGTGACGAAATTAGACTGAAAACAGCACCAAAACAGATGGGATGAATCAGTTATTGGACTAAAACCTTATATTCATCACCTCAGCAAAAAAAAGAGTAAACAATCTGGTTGCAACTGCATAAATCTTTCAGTGGGTAAGTCCCAGAGAAATCAAGCATCTGTTTAAGGGATTTGTTCAAACCTCTGCAGGCAATTGAGGGAGACTGGTTCCTCCTGTATAAACTATGTCAGATTAGCATTACAAGCATTTATACAGAAAAGGTGTAGAATGACAGAATCAGAATATCCCCGTTGCAGCTACTGATGCAAGTACAAGACCACCAAATTCTACATGTAGCTGTGGCTATGGAGCTCTTCTGAATTCAGTTCTCTGGACAGACATCACAGCCAAATGCACTCTAGACCTCTGATTATATCCAGCACAGAATCAGAAATGGAAACTTCAAAGCCAGGGTGGTTTAAATATTTTCCAGTAATTTCTTTTTTAGAAAAGAATATTTTTTCCCCTCTGGGAAAAGAGGAAGGAAAAAAGGAGCGTGACACTAATTACGGGATTTTAAAAAAATATCTGGCAGAGGCACTGTTTATTCTCAAGTAACTGGGGCATACTCTTGCACTGAATGAGACTGCCTGTTGTACTCTTTTGTACATTTATTTTCTGACTGAATATTGCATAGCTGAGCAGAAGCATTGTTTTTGTCCTGAATTTGCAGAAAGAAACTAGATGCGAAGGGTGTGATTTAATTAGGTTGCCATGATATCTGTTTAAAAGAACGGGCAGTCATCCAGCCATAACTCATACCATGTAACGTGTGTGAACATTCCTTCCCCTTTTCTGTCCAACTAATAATGGAAGTCCATGGTCAGCCCCTCTGCACAACTAACTTGGTCTCTGTCCGCTTTCTAAACCCTGAATTGCCTCCAGAGGGGAGTAGAAGACTAAGGAGAAGGGGACCATTCTTGGGTGCTTCAAACAGAGAGCACCACATCTCCCTTCCCAACCTCTTAGCTGGATGTCTGCCCTTGCTATCACTTGCCTAGGGGGTTGGTTGGAAGATTGGATTGCTTATGATCTGAGTTTCTGCACTGGCACCTGCAACATCTTGACTTTAAGTTCTTCACCTGGATATCCTAGGTCCATCACTGTAATGAAAAAAAGCAATGCAGGAAAACATGCCTGCTGACCACCAGAATTTGAGGTAGGAATTTTCTCTCTGAAGCACAATAATTTAATTCTGACAGTGTGAAAGGAGAAATTAATCTCCATATTAAGAACAAGAGAGGGCTTTCCAGTGCATGGAAACAAATGGCTTTCTTGAAACCACAGAGAGGACTCTGGATCTAGTGAGATCCCCATACTATGCACAAAAAGGGACACTCTGATAGGTGTCCTGAACATTCTCTAATAATCGTTGCTTCCAGCTTTGCATTATAGTAAAGTTCACAATTTCACTTGTGTCTAGAATGAAATATTCTGTACTTTTTTCTTTCTGTAGTATAAACAGAAGTCTTATTTGGTCTGCACATTTACTCCCTTCACTCCACATATCTTTCCACCCTACTCGCCCAAGTCTTGGTACCAGGTAAGTTGCCAGAGTTAAACTGGTTCGTCCACAAGCATCTTGAGTGTTAATATTGGCTCCCATCTTCAACAGAAGCTTCACTGTATCAACCTGGCGTCCGGACACAGCATGCATCAAAGGTGTGCAACCTGGGGAAGAAAGTCAAATGTTCCTTTAAAATTTTTATTTTGCCAAGGCCATAAGATAGAGATATTTTCTTATTTGCTAATGTTAGCACTGGCAAAGTAACAAAACCTTTCCCTGACAACTGTCCAACAGTTGTACTCAGCTTTTTGTAGGCAGGAAGCAACTGCTATGCTAGTTACTGACCACTGATTTTAAAAAAAAGCATGACTTCATTAGCAAAAGGTCTTGCTTCATTAACTCTCCTTCTGGAGGGAAAAGTGTTTTTCTGTTGACAGGCTCCCAGTAGGAACTGTTGGCTTTGTACACTGTTTTGGAGGCTGATACTCTTCAGAGTGACTTGTAGCAAGATGGTGGTTGGCTAATTTTCCCAAATCCCAGCTTAATTCTGTCACTGTATTCAAAAGATTCATGAAATCAAGCCCTGTCCTGTGCAAAGGTGTGTGCATGTGAGCTGGTGCTTTCTATAGGCAACAACTTATTTTAAAGACTGGATTTGCTCTAGAATAGTTTCTTATCTGTTGTCATGAGATTTATTTTCTTTTTATATTCTGCAAACAAATTCTGTGCTGGAAAAAATGTGAAATCTGCATTCAAACCTAATATTCAAATTCTGTCATGAAATATTATGATATCTTTTAATTGCTTCCTCTTCCTTTCATTCTGTTAACTGCTGAATAGCAGCAAGAGATTTTCCTGCAGAACCTGACAGAGCAATTTAAAATGACTAAGCTGGGAATAAACATGAATATTAGAAACTTCTGCTACTAGAAACTTCAAACCCAACTGGAGGGTAATTATTCCTACTGTATTACAATGAGACTGCTGAGCAAATGTGTGCTATTCAACCTGAGGTTATGCAGACTGCCATACGTGCAGGATAGGAGCCATATGTTTAATCTCACAAGGCTGGTCTTATGTCCAACCTCGCAAACTTATTCTGGAGCAGAAATAGCGTTTGCTCATCAGTCTGTCTCCACCTGTTGCCCTTCATATCCAGTCCCTCTCCCATTAAATAACTGGACTGAGAATATTTTAGCTTGATTAAGTGTTTTCTCTACTGACCAACAGACGTTTTAAAGATAACAGTTAGGATATCTATAGTGCAGGAAAAATTGGTAACTTGATCAAAACTCATGAAGACTAGAATAAGCAGTGTTCATATAGATCCTTCAAAAGAAACTGCAATGAATAAAGTCTTCCTTGAGAGAAGCTTCTAGAGATCTGTGGTTGTAACTCACTTGGAAAATAGATGCATATAAAATCCAGCCATGGGACAGCAATTTGTAATACATTAAATAGTAACTTGAACACAAAATGAAAAGGACCACAGTCTCCCAGGTAAAACAGATTATTTTGATCATTGTACTGCTAACCCTTTGGCAGACAATTACGTGATAAAATTATTCAAGCTGTGTCTTTGTCCATACTTTTTAAGTGCAAAATACTGAATCCGTCTACTCTTGAGATGTGCAGAATGTGTATTTAGCTCTGACAATTTTTTTTTTCCCTTCCTTGAGATGATAACAATTTCTCAACATGTCCCTAAAGAAAATAAAACAGAATCAAGATAAAGTACTGTGTGACTACAGCAAAACAACTTACTTGTGTCCGTATTAAAAAAATCGTATGACCACGGCAGGAAAGAAGCATACAAACTGAGCATTTCCTGTGGATGTTCCAAAGAACAACTCAAATGTCTTATATTCAGCTACTAAATATAATTTTCTGAACACAAAAATCAGGACAAAAAAAAAAAGGGGGGGGGCGGAAATTTAATTGCAGGCTGAAGCAACTGAGCCCTTGAGAACAAGCTCAGCATTCATTTACCCTCACTGTCGCAGCACTCCAGGATGGAAGGATCTTCTCGAATCACTGCAGTTAGTGTGTTCACATCACCATTAGCAGCTGCTTGGTAAACTACAGTCAAATCAATCTCTTCTGTTGCATCACCTGCAGGGGAGGAGTATGTCTGTGAGTAAGCAGAGAGCAAGTACAACTGATTAACAGTGAAAATAATGACATTTATTTCACTGAGTTTTTATGACTGTGTAACTTGAGGTGGAACAAAGTGTATCTAAACAGCACTTTGGTTTTTGTTAGTCATCTAAAATTTGTTTTTCATCATAACTTATTCCAAAAAGTGTCAGACATAGACTGGGAGAGGACATATGAAAACTTCTGGAAATTTTCCACTTCTTATAAGAAATCATAACATTAATGTAACATGACTTGAAAAACAGTGAAGTAATAACTGAACTAGCTCATTATATTGCTGGCTACACTTGGATAGGATGAACCTCAGGACACAGGTGTTTTCTGTTTCTAGTGACATTGTTATTTTCACACTAGTGAGAAGACTGAGGCTTTTCACTTCCTTTCCTTACAGTGTCCAGCAGAGTTCTCTTATTAGGAGAGTGAACTTCCGGCAGCAATGGTTTGTGTTAATAATTCCTGTAAAAAAGGAAAGGTAGACTGTATTTTGGAATCCAGAAGAGGTTTATTTTTTTGGCAGTTGCAGTATGGCATATTGTTTAAAGCAGATGCTTTGCAGGACCTATTCCCTAAGGCTCCTCAGATTTTTCTTTCTAGAGAAATGAATGTGATTATTCTTTCTTTGTTTCTTTGCTGGTTATTCCTTCCAGACTGCTTCACATGACTACACCTCCCTTGGAATCAAGTGAACTATTAACCTGTCTAGTCTAGGACTCAAAAGAGTGGATTTTTTTTTTGGTGCAGGGTCAAAGTTGATGTAGTGACAAAATATTCTGTGTACATATTGTTGGTCAGCCATGGTCTCATGTTTAATTTAAAAAAGAGTTTCTGATCTTTTAGAAGAAATACAGCTGCAGTGAGCTGTGCTGTTCACAGTGGCTAAGGGTCAGAACTAGAGAGTGTAACTCTTGTCCAACCACTGCATTACCTTGTTAGCAGGAAAAAGTAGAACTGTCACATAAATCACACTAGAGAGCTGATCAAAGGAAAGACAGATTAAGTTACTGGTGACTTTTTCTTACTGTCATGTCTTCTGGAGAGAGCATAAATACATAAGCTGTGCAGAAAAAAAGGGAGATGGTTTAAAGAGAATTTGGAAAGTTAGTAAAAAGTCTTTATCATAACCAAGCAATATATTATTATTAACATATTAATATAAACTATATTTTAAAAGTTGTCATATAAATTTTGGACTGATAAAAGATTTTAAAAGGTAATTTAAAATTAGTAGCCACAATTTTCACGTTGTGGTCAGAGGTTGCAGCTGAACCCACATCAACTCCATGCAGGGATTTATAGCCCAGCACAATTACCCACGTGACCATCTCTCCCTAGGATTCAGTTATCACTCTTCTCTTCTCTTCTCTTCTCTTCTCTTCTCTTCTCTTCTCTTCTCTTCTCTCTTCTCTTCTCTTCTCTTCTCTTCTCTTCTCTTCTCTTCTCTTCTCTTGTTTAAAATTACACATTTGATAAAATTAATAAATGAAAAATGTTAACTTGATTCATTTTCTATTGAGGAGTCTATTGCTGAGGAAACTGTTCATTTGGCTCAGAAGCTTTGGCCTGTGTGCTTGGGAGATCAGGAGAGACTAGGAGACATGGTTCCTCGAGAGTCATCTCCTCTGAGGAGTCATCAGCACTGACTAGTATATGAAAAAATGAGTGACTTTACCGCAGGGCTGATTAATCAGATTTCCTTATTGTGACAGATCTGCAGAGTGCTCTCACAATCAGTACACTCAGCAAAGACATGTTAAGAACAAGCTCAAGTCTGAGCTAGTAGAGGGTTGTAGTATGGGCTGGGCAGAAGGCAAAGACACAATTCAGAGGTTCCACGCTCGTTGTGCTCCTCTTGTGTATCTCCTGGAGATACACGAGGTGCCAGTCATGAGCACTGACACAGCTCCTCTCACAGCTCCGTGTGTGAGCTACTGCATAGGAACGGTACAGAGAAGATGCTGCTGGCACTGGGAAAGAAACCTTCAGAGGTACTGAGACAGACAGTGGATCAAAGGAACTCTCACCTCTTTTTATGCATTACACATGTAAATTTTGTACTTCTTGCTGTTTAGTCTTGTAAGCACTGTTAAATTTTCCTGCTATGAGTCAAGAGCAGAGCAATCCAGCCATAAAAGGAAGCTTCATCTCCAGAGCAGAGCAGTTGCCTACCCGGCAGGCAGGATGACAGGAAGATGAGGGCATGGATGCATACATGCATGTGGATCCCTGACTCCCTATGTCTTTTTTCATCTAACAAAAGGATGTGGTACCTTCCCCCCCGTGCCTTTGCTTCTGCTGGGCTGAATCTGCTTCCCCCAGAGCAATTATCCTCCTGTATAAGGAGAGTAAGTAAAACTATGGATGGATGGATGGATGGATGGATGGATGGATGGATGGAGGGATGGATGGAGGGATGGATGAAGTTTTCCCCATGCCTGCTCTTGGAGAGCACAGGCTCCACTCCTTCTAAGGGACAGTGGCATGGAGCCACATCCAAGATTCACACTTCCCATCCCTGAGTCCTGTCTCTCAGAGCAAGGGGAGGCAGGTGCCACTCTGCTGGCAAGGGATACTGGCCAGGAGGAATTGATGAGCACCTATATCATGCATCCGCCATAAAGCAGACTGACGCTAATTCTGTTTCTGTGGGGTGGCATAATTTCGAGAGGAGCAAGGGTAGGGAGAAACTGCAGACTGACACAACAGTGACATAGAAAGGTCTGGAAGAGTCTTAGTGAGAAAAGACCAAATGACACAGATTTGTGACATATTCTTTTGTAGCTAAATTCCTCAGAAAGAATCAAAGTTAAAAGCCAATCTATATGAAATATGCAGTGTTTGAAAAGTATTTAATTTCTTTAAGACAAAATAATTTTAGTTGGTATAGGTCGTATATAAAGAAACATGCAGAATGGCCACAGAATTCAGAGCAATGAAATTATACTTCTTGTGACATTAATTCTTGTCTGACTCTCCTATGAAGAATGCATGTTTGACACAACTCAGCTGATGTGTTGCTTTACAAAGTCCATGTTAGGTGTATATAAGTGCCTGCTTTCTCCTCCATTGAATTTTAAAGGTCTAAATAAATTTGCTGCAGTTTAGTGTATGAGATTGTGACAATTACTGATTTAGAACTTGGTAAACCACTAAGTTTTGAAACCAGAAGGCTGGATAAGAGGATAATATATGTTCATTCTGAAGGAGAAACATTCATGTATATAATTTACACCCCTCTTTCCTATAAACCCTCTTGTCTTCACCAGTAACCAAATGCCTTGTGTGATTTCCCACCGCTTGTTGGCAGGACATAATACTAGGCAGTTATTTGATTTTAGCATGTCAGTGTCAAAGGTCAGCAGGAGGTGAATGGGTGCAGTTTTTGGAAATTGTCATTTGCTCTCTAATATCATGGATTTATTAATTGCTTAAAAAAGTTATAATCCCTGTGTGTACCTGGCTCTGAATCTACCAGTCCAGGCCCTTGTCTGTCTTCAGATAATAACATTTGAAGCCAGGTTCCACATATTTAAATGGCACCAGCAGTGTTAGGAGTGGAGGGGTTTCTGATGTTGCTTGGCTTCTTTGTCACACATTGCCACTGCTCTTACTACTGATAAGTATGATACGTTATTAATGAGCAGTGCCATAGGAAGCGTTGCAGAGAGGCAGTATGATTTTTGAGTCTCAGAATGTTGCTTTTTGATCTTTAGCTAGAATAGTTTTCTGATGAGTGGGGTGGAGAAAGATTTTGTAGGTAGGGTAGGATTATTTTGTTGGATCCACAAATATTGCTCTGGCATGTTTGAAAGCTAGTCTGTATTACTATGTTGTTATCAATTGCTCCAGCGAAAGATATTCTCCTCCTCCTTGCTAAAAAGTTATGCTTTCTTAAATCAGTAATGTGCCAAGACATGAACATGCTATTTAGATAAAATCCACCATCTACTGTAAATTTTGAACAGAGCCTACTTTCCATTATTGTGTGTTGTCTGCTTCTGCTCCCCATCTACCTCCCACACAACTATCAAGGAAGGCAAACAGCCACAAATCACCTAGTGATCCAGCATCCCTGCAGTGGTGCTGGAGGGGAGACGATGAATTTACCTGGAGGGGACCTGCCTGCTGATGAGGTGCTGTGAATGGAGTGTGACATGGGGCTGCAGATGTTGCTGGAAAGGACTAAGAATAGACGAGCGTGGAGAGTAGCCTGACAGGAGGAGGGGTTGCAGGTTAGGAGCAAGGGGAATTAGAGGGAGATGTATAGATGGATAGATGGACGCATAGGCATGCCAACTCGCTCACTTCTATCCTGGTTAAGGTGGTTTGGGTCAGGGTTTCCTCTATTGCTGTCTGCCTCCCTATCCATCTGGCGACTTGGTTTCTTCCCCAGCCCAGGTCATATTCCAGCCTCATTCCTGGCACCACTTCCATTGGCTCCCTGGCATCCATCCCACCACTCTGAGAGTGCAGGGTATCTCCTCATCCCATCTCAGCACTGCTGGGTTGGCATGGGGCACAGAGCATACTCAGAGTGCCTGCAGGAGGAGAGCTTGAGAATGGCTGTTGGGACCCGCAGAAGCACAGTCAGCCCCACACCTCTGACCTGTTGGGGAGAATGCTCTTTGTGTCATTTGCACATGAGCTAGGAGCTCCTGTCTATTCCCACAGTATAGATCCCCCTTCTCTTGTTACAATTCCCTTCCTCCTTTACCCTTGTTCATAATATTTTTTTATCTCTTGTCACTCAGTTTTGGTCAATGGCTTCCCAGTCTTCCCCATTTACTCAGGGTGGGGTCCTGGCTGGGCTGGTGTAGACCAGTAGTCTCCAGACTTGTTCAGGCTTTGAGTGCTACTGTGGCTGAATGGCAGCCGTAAGTCCATTGCTTTACATAGACTGTATTTACTTTGGGTTCACCAAGAAGTGCAGGGAAGCACGAAAGTACAACTTGTGTCTGTCTTCCTCCTGCCCTTCATCTTTTTTCTATAGTCAGGACTTCGTTATGGGGCCATCAAGGCTGTGTCAGCTTGAACGCTTTGCAGGTGTGCACTGGAAAATGTGGCCACTGCATACAAATTATTTGGCAAGTTGGCTTAAAGTGAAATTTGTTGTAACATGGATAATACAACAATGACAGCTTCCTGCTTTGGGAACATAAAAGGCACGCCACTACATTCCTTGTGGTGGATTAAGCCATAAGACATACAAGCTTATAATGGCAAATAAAGACGTTAAATTCAACCATTTAACTTGAAA
Organism: Merops nubicus; assembly: GCF_000691845.1. NCBI lineage: Eukaryota > Metazoa > Chordata > Aves > Coraciiformes > Meropidae > Merops > Merops nubicus. The sequence continues at coordinate 24,613 of NW_008596080.1, forward strand.
ACAGACAACAGGCATTTGTATTTCCATAGCAACCTTTACCATGTAGAAAACCTTCATGTTGGGTCTTTTCAAGGTATCTTAAATTCACAATTATGGAAATATTTACCTATACAGCAAAGGTTTGCTGAAGCAGCGTTGATCACTTGTCAGCATCTAGTCCTTTAATGCATACAAATGAGTGGACTTCAAAAATCAGCTTTTCTTAAATTTTTGCTCCATTTTAAACTGCTCTGTTTGCTAAAATTGCCATTGTTTTTGTGTATATGTCCATAAGAACACAAAATATCATATAACAATAAATGTGTACCTATACCTCTCAGTGCTAAGCACAAAAGCAAACAGATGCTGTTGCTATTCTGATGAAAAATTTCATTTTAAAAAAATCACTGTAGCAATAGGGTGAAATATACATGTCTAAAACTGATGGGAAAAATTCCTTTATGTGTAACCAAAACAAATCTCTATGAGACCTGATTCTTTTCCAAAAATTCCTGTTATTCATTCTGTCAAGTAATTTCAGTACGTATACGTGGGAGGCTTGTGAAGACCAGAGGATTTTGAAATTAGTAGCAGTTGACTTACCTTTGTGCTGATCAAACACTGATGAGGAACTGAAATCCATTTTGGTCTATCTCATTATTTACAACCAGAGCAGACAAATGCCATCTCCAGGGTTTTCAGGGGAGAATCCCATATATCCCAGTAAACAAAGCAACGATAGCTGTCGCCAGTCTTCTTGTCAGAGAATTAAACTTGCTTTACGGCTGCAGGTTGTTGTCAAGGCAAGGACATTATCACCAGTCTGATGGGAACAGTATATTCTTATTTGTTATGGACCCTCTTAAAATGACATCCCTGGAAGATTAACCGAGCTTCAGAAAAACCTCTTAGCTTCAGCAAGTGAAGCTGCCTACGAGCAGCTCTGAGAGATGCTGCAGCTCACCCAGCCTCAGCAGCTGAGCGCTGCCCGTAGACAAACAAGCCTCGCCTTGGAGGGTGAGTGGGACTTGGCTGGCACACGGAGCATGTGCAGAGCTACCAGCACAGGTCGGTGCAGACATCCTCACTGTGCTGGCTGAGCGGCATGTGCTCTGCTCACAAGCAGGCTGCCTGCAACACTGCTGTCTGCATGTGTCTGAGGATAGTTTGTGAAAGGATGCTTTCAGAGATTACGTATCTCCTGGTTTAAGTCCTGCATGGAGAACACAAATTAGCAAGCCTTTTCTGTCTTAGCTGAGTACTACTTACCTACAGTTAGTTAAAGTACAGTGTTTAATGAAGGGATAATGGGAGAGAGCACATTGCCATGGCTGAAGTGAGTAGTGACAGCTCCAACAGCATAGTGCCAGTGCAACAGGTTTAATACGTCATTGCAGATGTTCCGAACCCCGTGTCTACCAAAGCTACGGCAGACCCACATCTTCACACTATTTCTTCGGCTGGGCCTCTGGCTACCTAAGTTGTGAGCACAGACTCTGTACTGTAAAGGGGAGGGGACCCTGGTGAACTTTGCTTTTTGCTGGGTTGTTTCCCAGAAATAACAATAAATGGACTGACTTGGAATTTACCTAGAGCAGTGGATCACCGACAGTACCCAGGGGCTGGTGGATGGAAGGGATATAACAAGTTTACTTAGCACTTGTGCACTAGAAGAAACACATCACTACTGCTAAATAATTCAAACTTATATATGAAAATCAGGAAATGCGAGAAACTTTTGGCCCAGACAGGACCTACAGTAAAGCTACGCCCAAATCTGGTCACCTTAAGAAGCCTCTAGACTTTGTTCACTGTATTTATTCTATTCTGGTGTTTTGACCAACTGCCATGACTACTATAGATGCTAGAGACATAACATACATGCAGACACTGTAGGAATTGTGTCTGGAACTGATTCACATCCCAAGCATCTGCTTCTGAACCTAAATCCAAACTATGTGTTTGGAAAAACATAGTATGGTCTAGGAAGCAACACAACTACAACAGCTTGAAATGAAAGACCAGAATTGAAATTCTCCAGAATGTGGCAGCGTAATCTGCTTAAGGGTCCTTAACTGTCAAAAGGCATGTGGTGGAACTGTAGAGCCAGAGATTGGTTCTGCTTTCTCTACTGCTAACTGGTTCATGCTTTGGGTCATCTCAGGCCTTTTGTTATATTGAGGAGGGATCCACCGTGTGGCAAGTGCTGTCTGTGCAGTCTGAGAGTAGAGTATTAGTTACACAGACAATCAGCTCCTAACTGGCATCTTCTTGCCAGAAGGGTGGCGTAGGGACTGGCACTGGCAGGTCACAGTCCACTCCATCCAGTCTACTACCCCAGCTCTGCTCAAAAAGCTGCCATGGCTGCTGACTTCATGGAGGAGGCACTGGAGCTGGAGCTGTCTCTTTGGCCAGGCATTTTGAACAGCAAATTATCACTCCTAATGATCTTCAAAAGACTCCCAAAGTGGCTTTTGGTTCCTGCATCTGACAGGATGCACTTTGTCCTCTGTATACACAGGTTTTCTAACCCTAGACACTGCTGCAGTGCTGGTTACAGGGTTAGCTCACCACTCCACTGTCATCTACCTAATCCAATCTATTAAGTACTCAGAGTTTTATCTGACCATTTATCATTACTAGGTCTCTGTCCTACCACACTACTCCTGAGATGGAGGCAATGGGCTTTGAAGATAGGTGATCCAGTCTTATTCTTGAATTAGCCTGGGAATGAGGTTCATTGAAGCTACGTAACCAGGGAATCTGGCAGCTGATTCCTTGTAGGTCCCATGCAGGGCACAATGTTCCCTGTAGCACTATGCACATTTTCCAGGGGCTCCACTTGCCTTCAGATGTAGGTAAGCCAGGCATTTCCTCTGAGACAGGTGTCCACTGCACAACAGGACTGGGTGTTTGACAGCCAGCAAATCCTGCCCTCTACATCCATGAGAAGAGAAGCAAGGTAAATGCTTTAGCAAAACCTTTCCCTGTGGCAGATGTATTACAGCTCAGAGGGTGCAAAAAAAGCTGAGATTTAGGAGTTTGGCATCAGTCATTGACTTCTCTGTATCTTTTCATTCCTTCTTTAGAAGGCTTGAAAGAAATGTCTCCAAGTTCATCAGGGCCTCCTGTACTCAGTGGCTATGAAAACAACCCTGGCTAAGGATGGCAAAGCAACAAAAGTGTTGGAGCCTGATCTTGGCAGCAGATACAGATGATAAATTTAATATTGTTAGTTTACATTTTTCTTTAATTTAAGCAAAGTGTTCCTGACTTTGTAGTAGGTAGTTGGATTTATTTTGGGTGATTTTTTTTTTTATTTTAAAAAAGTGTTGAAGAGAGAGAATCAGAAGCAAAACCTTTTTGTGTGTGTTTATTTGCCCACATATGCCTATTCATCAGTGTTTGGCTGTATGTAAGGGACTTAACTCTCCTTCTAATTGTTGTTCATTAGGTGAATGCAAAAGTTGTGAGACTATGGGGAATGGTCGAGACATATTCAAATGTTATGTAAATGTTATTTATTGGGGTGCAAAGCAGGGCTGAAGACCGGCATTGGAGAGACCGAGAGATCATCGGTGCTTACAGCTGACAGTACCTGCTCTGTGCCACAGTGCCATCCATCATGAGAATGGACTCAGCCTACATACCTGTCCTCTCCCCGCAGAGGACATTGGCAAGTGGGCGAGGGTTCTGCGTGCATTTCACCCTGACCCAGCCAGTGCTTCGGAGGATGATCTCCTGCCTTTGCAAAGCACCTGGCCCAGCAGTGCCCCCTCTGTAAGGAGCACTGCCAGCTGCCAGCACTGCAGAGGCTCAGCCCCAGGGCTCTAGTGTCTCCCTGCTTTCTTCACGAGTGTACTGCAAACCTAAACACAAACGGGTGTATTGTACACCCTCTGTGTTGCTTGGTGAGGAGGTAAACTAGTCAATGGAAGTCAACATGAAAAAATGGATAATGTCAACATTCTCTTTCGATTCCTAATGAAATCCAGTAGTAATAATCTGATTATAAAGTATTTAAAGTATCATGATACATGCAAACTAACTGCTGATTGGATTTGGAGCTCCATCCTGAATGCTGGGAGTGTTAGCATCAAGGTCAAATGTATGTATGTGCAGAAGTCAGACGTTGAGGCAGGCAGAAGGATTCATCTGTGCTCTCTGGTGGGGACTGATCTGGGGTTCAACTAAATGAGCAAAATCTCTGTTAAAATTTCAGCAGATAAACAGTGACTGAAGAAAGGAGAATAAATCACAGAATCAGAGAATGGTTGGAAAGGATCTTTAGGATCATCAAGTCCAACCATTATCTAACTACAAGGCCAGTAACAGCTATATCTTAGAGGTTTCCCCCATGAAAAGTAAGACAGAATGAGGAACTGTTCTGCTCTTCTCCCTGCTTTATAAGGCCAAAAACTTTCTCTGCTAAGTCAACATGACTTTTTGCTATTTACTTCAGTGGGATTAGGGCATCTTGCATTGTATGATTTATTTGGATATCACTACATCTGGTGAGACAAATTTAGTAAGAATCATGCTTGACAGTATGCTCTGTAATTACAGCATGTCTGTTAAACAGTAACTGGTTTTATGGATATTGTTTTCCCAAATGATAATCTAGTTAGTTTGTAACTAACTAAATCAAATTGAAATTTTTTCTCTGATTGTTGTGCCCTCTTCAGAGGGACTGATGAGTCTCACAGGAGTTTATCACGCTTACTGTGCTGTAGCTTTTGATTGCTACCCTCCAAAGACTTCTTCATGATATTTTCAGGTCTAAACTGCACTCCATACCTCTGGCATGGTGTAAGGCTGGTTTGAAGCGCCTGATGGTGTGGACAAGCCAGATGTGCATGTGGAGGAGCAGGCTGGGTGGGTGTGGAGACCTGCTGAGTCAGGACAGTCATGGTGCAGGTATGTTTGTACTGGGTGCACACCTCTGTCTGCAACACCAGGGAGACAGAGACAGGGCATGTCACATTTGTAGCATTACATTGGTAAAGGAAAACTTACATGCAAAATATTTTATTTTATTTTATTTT
>NW_008596081.1:0-463 GCF_000691845.1 Merops nubicus
CTAGTTGGTCCCTGCCAGCCTCAGGCTTGGTGAGAGAACGGCTTTCCCGCGCTGTTGACACGCAGTAAGCGCTGCTGAGGCGTCTTTGCTGGTGTCGGTCGCGGCGCCGGGGGCAACTGTGGAGCTGGGAGCGGGGGTGAAGAACAGGCAAGGCTGGAACAAGAAGAGAAAGAGGAGGCAATGACTGGGGACGGCAGGAACAAAGCCAAAAAGAAGATGGGACAGAGGAAAGAATTAAGGGAAGGAGGAAAAGGGCAGCAGAGGAAAGAAGAATGAAGAAAGAGAAGAAACAATGAAGGGAAGAGAACTAGTAGGAAAGGAAGGAAGAAACGAATGAAAGGAACTGAAGGAAAAAACGAGGAGACGTGAAAGAGAAATCGAAACGGGAAGAGCACAGAAGCACGGAGAAAGAAGAGGAAAGAAAAGACGAAGAATTGGCGGCGGGGTTGCCGAGTGTTTCGCG
>NW_008596082.1:0-254 GCF_000691845.1 Merops nubicus
AGTCCATGTGCCCTCTGCGCCAGTTCAAGAAGCTGCCTGAAGAAGTGGTGAAGAAAATTGAGAAGAAGAACTTCCCCTTCGAGAGGCTCTACGACCTGAACCACAACGAAATCGGTGAGGAGGCAACGGGGCAGCCTGGCAGAGAGAGGCCTGAGAAACTGGGGGGGCTTGTTCCTCTGGGGTGGAAGGGGCAGAGATGGTGAGGGGGCGTGGAGGAGAGTGTGGGCAGCAGGTCCGGGGGGGTCTGCTTCCAC
>NW_008596082.1:685-1282 GCF_000691845.1 Merops nubicus
GGGCAGCCTGCTGGGGGTGAGCTGCTGGAGCAGGGGGGTGGAGGAGATGATCCCCAGAGGTCCCTTCCCACCCCACCACGCTGGGACTGTGGGATTCTTGCTGCAGCCTGAGGGCAGAGGTTTTGCCAGGATTGCCACTTCTGCTCCCCTCAGGAGCTGTTGGTCACCTCATTGTCCCTCTGTCCTGATGGCAGCACCTTTCTGTTGCAGGAGAACTGATCCGAATGCCCAAAATGGGTAAAACAATCCACAAATACGTTCACCTGTTCCCAAAACTGGAACTCTCAGTCCACTTGCAGCCTATTACCCGTTCCACCCTCAAAGTGGAGCTCACCATCACCCCTGACTTCCAGTGGGACGAGAAGGTGAGTGTGAAGCTCAGGAGACACCAAGGAGAGCACTTGTGGGGGAGGATCTGGGGCAGGGTTGCTGGGGGAAGGGTTGACATTCACCTCCTGGAGGGCTGGAAGAGAGGAAAATCTGGGCTCTGAGAGGGAGGTAACCTCTGCCCTCCCTCAGGTACATGGTTCATCTGAAGCTTTCTGGATCCTGGTGGAGGATGTGGACAGTGAGGTGATCCTGCACCACGAGTACTTC
>NW_008596082.1:1330-1561 GCF_000691845.1 Merops nubicus
GTGCCTGTCTTCGAGCCTCTGCCCCCCCAGTACTTCATCAGGGTGGTCTCTGACCGCTGGCTCTGTAAGTCCTCCCTCCCAGGAGCCACCCTGGCACCTGTTCTGCCCCTCCAAGGGCTTCTTCCAACCCTCTCCAGCTCCTACCCCTCCGGGAAGGGCTCTCCCAGCGAGGCTGGCATCCCCCTCAGGCAGAGAGAGCTGGGAGATGAAGCCCTGGGAGTGCTTTCAGAG
>NW_008596082.1:1730-2124 GCF_000691845.1 Merops nubicus
CCCTGCGCACCAGCGCCTTCGAGAGCCTCTACCAGGACAAGTTCCCTTTCTTCAACCCCATCCAGACTCAGGGTGGGTCTCTCCTCTGCCCCACCCCTCCACACTGCCCCCAGACCAGCCCCTTTGGCCCTGGGGGTAGTCCTGTGGTCTTGGTTTTGTTGGGTTTCCTCAGGTGATGTGGGGAAGTTTCTGTAGCAAAAAGCGGATTCCCTTTGGCTCCTGGGGCTGTAGAGGGTGGGCAGCTTGAAATCTACCTGGGCCAGAAGATCTTTGAGCTGTTCATCAAGTTGTACTGGGCACTGGGGAGGCTGCCTCTTGAATCCTGGGGTCAGTTTTGGGCCCCTCCCTCCCAGCAGGACCTTGAGGGGCTGGAGCGTGGGCAGAGAAGGGCAAC
>NW_008596082.1:2464-3606 GCF_000691845.1 Merops nubicus
GGCAGCAGTTGGGCTCCTGGAAGCCACGTCCATGCTGAGGCTGTGGCTCAGGGCCAGCAGAGCTGCCTGGCCCCAAACTTCTCCATCTGTGCTGCCTGGAGGGGAGGAGCTGTGAGCAAACCCACGCTGCCCTGCTTGGGGAATCCCCACTTAGGAGCTCCCATGAGGGAACAAAGCCTCTTTTACCCCCTGGAACCTGGGCTGGCAATCTGAAGCAGCCTTTGCTGCAGCTCCTCCTTGCGTGGGCTGGGTCCAGGCTCTTCCCAGCCCATTTCTGGGGCTTTGATCCAAGTCCATGGACATTTTGCTTTAACTCCTCTTCTCTGTGTTCTCCATCCCCTCCCTCAGTGTTCAACACAGTCTATAACAGCGACGACAACGTGTTTGTGGGTGCCCCCACGGGCAGTGGGAAGACCATCTGTGCTGAATTTGCCATCCTGAGGATGCTGCTGCAGAACTCAGAGGGCCGCTGCGTCTACATCACCCCCATGGAGGCCCTGGCAGAGCAGGTGAGCCCTGCTGAGAACCAGAGCCTTCCCCTGGCTCTCCTCATCCCCTTTTTGCTGTCACATCCATCGGGATGACTCCTGAGCCTTTGGATCAGTTGTGGTCCCTCTCCTTCCCTGCTGCTGTCTGAGGGGTTGTGTCTGCAGAGATTCGGTCGGATCTCTTCCCATCTAAGGTTAACAACATCCCTTTGATTTTTTGGCAGGTCTTCATGGACTGGTATGAAAAGTTCCAGGAACGTCTCAATAAGAAGGTTGTCTTGCTGACGGGGGAGACCAGCACTGACCTGAAGCTGCTGGGCAAAGGCAACATCATCATCAGCACCCCAGAGAAGTGGGACATCCTCTCACGGCGTTGGAAGCAACGCAAGAACGTCCAGAACGTCAACCTCTTCATCGTGGATGAAGTCCACCTCATTGGGGGCGAAAACGGGGTGCGCCTGGGGGGGTGGGAGAGGGCAGGGGGACCTCCAGGGGTGCTCCTGGTGGTGTGGATCTCAGCAGCAGAGCCACGCTGGGGTGGGACTCACTCCTCGCCTCCGGGCTCGACTGGTCCTGCTGGGAGTTCCCCCGAGCTGCCGTAGCTTGGGGTCTCCCCCAAGGTCTCCGTGGGTGACCCCCCAACCCTGCCGTGGG
>NW_008596082.1:3779-5049 GCF_000691845.1 Merops nubicus
CGTGTTTGTCCTGCGGTAAGCTGTCTTGCTCCCCCCCCGGCAGCCGGTGCTGGAGGTCATCTGCTCCCGCATGCGCTACATCTCCTCGCAGATCGAGCGGCCCATCCGCATCGTGGCCCTCAGCTCCTCCCTCTCCAACGCCAAGGACGTGGCCCACTGGCTGGGCTGCAGTGCCACCTCCACCTTCAACTTCCACCCCAACGTCCGCCCCGTGCCCCTGGAGCTGCACATTCAGGTGAGGATTGGAGCCAACCTCCCCCTCTCCTTTCCCTTCCGCCCAGGTGTTCAGGCAGAATCCTTCCCCCTCTCCTCCTCTTCCTCTGCAGGGTTTCAACATCAGCCACACGCAGACTCGCCTGCTCTCCATGGCCAAGCCTGTCTACCACGCCATCATGAAGCACTCCCCCAAGAAGCCAGTCATTGTCTTCGTCCCCTCCCGCAAGCAGACGAGGCTCACGGCCATCAACATCCTCACCACGTGTGCCTCAGATGTCCAGAGGCAAAGGTGACACCACCGTGGCCTCCATCCCTCCCCTCCCACACAGCCAGGGACAAGATTTTGGGCCTGGTTGCTGCGCCGTGGGGACAAAACTGGGTGCTGGGAAGGGGGGCTGGGGAAGGTGTCGCTCAAGGCATCTGCTGGGCCCACAGTCGCTCAAGGCATCTGCTGGGCCACCCAAGAGGGGAGGGGCAGGTTCTTTGAGCCCCTTCTCTGGCAGGTTCCTGCACTGTGCAGAGAAGGATCTGGTGCCCTACCTGGACAAGCTCAACGACAACACCCTGAAGGAGACGTTGGTGAACGGCGTGGGCTACCTGCACGAGGGGCTGACCCCCATGGAACGGCGGGTGGTGGAGCAGCTCTTCAGCTCTGGTGAGCTGGTTGGGCTGGGGGGACACCATTTCTGCTGCTTTCTCCTCAGGCTTGGCAGTGCCCAAGGCCTTTGGAGTGGAGGTGACAGCTCGGCCAAGCCTCGGGTCGCTTCTCTGCTCCCTGGGTGCCAAAAGGCTGCGATCTGCACCGGCCCCCCTGGACCTCACCACCCCCCCAGCTGCTCATCCTCTGATGAGTTTTGTGCCCCAGAGGGAGGGGATCAGACCCTGACCCCTCTCCCCGGGCACCTTTCAGGTGCAGTCCAGGTGATGGTGGCCTCCCGCAGCCTCTGCTGGGGCATGAACATCTCTGCTCACCTCGTCATCATCATGGACACCCAGTACTACAACGGCAAGATCCACGCGTGAGCGGCTTCCCACCCTCGCCCACCTCCCCCCG
>NW_008596082.1:5087-5420 GCF_000691845.1 Merops nubicus
TCGTTCACCCCCTCTCTGTGTCCCAGGTACGTGGATTACCCCATCTACGACGTGCTGCAGATGGTGGGTCACGCCAACCGCCCGCTGCAGGACGACGAGGGCCGTTGTGTCATCATGTGCCAGGGGTCCAAGAAGGTGAGTGAGGAGCAGGGCAAGGTCTGGGGACTGAGGACATCGTCAGGGCTCCTGCCCGGGGATGTGGGTTTCTTCTCCTGACGTTGGGCAGGTTGATCTGGAATCTAGGTGGGGGGATTGAGGCACCTTCAGGTAGTTTGTGGAGGATCGCAAGTTGGGTGGGAGCGTTGGGCTGCTGGAGGGTTGGAGGCTCTACAA
>NW_008596083.1:0-208 GCF_000691845.1 Merops nubicus
GCTGAGTGAGAGAAGTGGCCAGTGCTCGATCTCTACACTGATTCATGGATGGCTCAAATTTGTACATCACCAAGGTATATGTGTGGGTGGGGATGACTCTAGACAATCTCATCACTTATGTTAATGCCACAAAGTCCGTTGATTTACACTGGCATGGGCGGCGGGACTGGCTCCTTTTGTTTCAGGCCAACACAAAGGAAGCATCGGA
>NW_008596083.1:668-920 GCF_000691845.1 Merops nubicus
GCTGCTGTACCCCCCCCCACAGGCCATTTGCCACCATCCATGAGTCAGTGTATCTAGAGCACTGGCCACTTTTCTCTCTCAGCAATATCTAAAGCCAGTTGAATGCTTTCACCTCTGCGAGCTGACTCGATTCACCCTGTCCCTCAGTAGCTTCAGTGACTCACTGTGTGGGACTCCACACAGCAGCCTTCCACTTCTGATGTTTCCCCACAATGTGACAGGACCTATCAGCGAACAGGGTGTCTTGCTTCT
>NW_008596083.1:1411-1677 GCF_000691845.1 Merops nubicus
TAATCTTACTTCATTTTATGGCAAAACTAGCATTCAGGAGGATTTCAATTATTGTCTTCCCTTTCTCGAAGATGACTTCTGCCTTGTTGCCCCACAAAACGATGTTGTCCATGAAAGATAACACATGGCACTTGGAGTTTTAGTACAGAGAATTGGATCCTGGAAAAGACTGGTAGGATATTTCTCTAAACAACTGGATCAAGTAAGTAGAAGACGGCCTTCTGGTTTGCAGGCAGTGGTGCTGTGGTTTGGGGTCAGGGCTACCC
>NW_008596084.1:0-574 GCF_000691845.1 Merops nubicus
GCCCCGCACCTGCACCAGCCCAGCACGATTTGGGGTGTTTTCCACTCATAGCCCCCACCCCTCCCTCACAAAGCAACGGTGGGCTTGGCGGTGCTGGGTTAACACTTGAACTCAACGAGTGCAGCGTGAGCTTAAAGGTCTTCCCTACTGACAGCCAGAGCTGGGGGGAGACTACAGAGCCCAGCGTGCGCTGCTGGGGCCCCAGCCGGGCTCCCAGTCTGGCCATTAAAGCACAGCGCTGGACGCTGGGAGCCGTAGTTTCTGCCCCCACACCTCCATATTAAAGGGGCAGCTGGATCCCGGGCGGCCGCCGTCGCTTTTGTGCCCCCTCCTGCATCGGGGTGGGGGGCTCTTGTGGGTTTCGGAGGGGATCCACTGCCTGCGTTGGGCGCTCAGGTGTCATGTTTTCTGTCCGTTTTGGTCAGGAGAGAGGAGCACGTGGGGAAAACGGAGGAAACTGCTGGCACAGGGCAGCGGCTCGGGACATGTCCTTGCTCGCACGCCGAGAGCAAAACAAGCAGCAGCTCAGCAGCACGGCTGCTGCCTCTCTGCGGGGTCCGCCAGCCAACGGGGG
>NW_008596084.1:600-10052 GCF_000691845.1 Merops nubicus
AAACCTGAGCTTTGGGCAGGTTGTGGTTTCAGGTACAAGAAGTGACCTGGAGCCCAGTTTGTCCCCGTCAAAGCAGGAGCAGGGCCGGATCCGGCTGAGCTCTGGCTGTGTGGCCTGCGTCCATTTTCTGCCAGCAGTGCTGCCAGGGTGGTGGGTGTCTCCTCTGCCTGTGCCACGCCAGCGTGGTGCCGAATCGGGGCCTCACCTAAACCACCCTCCAAATCCCTGTGAGAGACAACTCAGGGCTGCAGCCTGTGACGTGCTGAGTACCCCAAGCTGGGCACGACAGGAGGCCTTGGGGATAAAATGTGAGCGAAGCCTTTCAAGCTCAATGCTGGTTTTTAAACCAAGCCATCCAAAGCTTTCTTCAGCCGTGGTTTATGTGACCTGGCAGAGCCCTGCTGTGATAAACTGGGCTCCAGTGGGCTCAGCCCAGCACGGCAGCGGCACGTTGCCCAAATTGTGTGCGTGGCACTTGGCACGACCCCCGTGCCCTGCTGCCCCGCCGGGCCCTGAGCAGCCCACGAACGGCTGCGGCGTGGATCCTGCGCAACGAGTAGCTCCTGTTAGCGAGGCCTGGCTGCCCCCAGGCTTTCCACCGCAGCAGGAACGTCAGCAGGTTCTTCTGGTGAGCATCCCAAACAAGGATGCAGCTCGTTCTGCTGAGCTGTGCTGCCCTGTTAGGAGGAAGGCGCCTCGGTGACACAGGCAGCCCCTCAGAAGCACACTTGTGTGGTGCAGCCAGGTCACTTCTCCACCTCACGGCTGGTAGAGCTGTAAACCCAGCTCTGCTGTGCTGTGGTGGACCATGAAACATCCCCAAAATGCTGCTGGTGTGAGCAAGGCTAAGGTCACAGCTTAGCAGAGATGTGAATGGTGAAACTGTGTTGTCTCAGCACTGGAGCAAATAAATCTGCCCAGGCCCCCTTCTCCTTTGGCCGCGTTCTGCAGCATCTCCTGAACATCCCAGGCTGATACAAGGCACCAGCGTTGTCTCCTGGGTGATGAACATTTGGGCTGTGAAGTGGGAGGTCAGGAGCTCTTCCCACATCATGTCCTCACTGTGGTGCCCAGGGGAAGGAGAAGCTGGCAGGTCCCTACCCTCTTCTGCTGGCCAGGTTTTTGGGGTGCTGTGCTTACAAACTGGCAACCTCAGCACCCCACCTTGCTGGTGGGGCCGCCTGCCCCCGAGCTATCGTAGCACTGAGGTCCCCTCTGCTGTGAGCCAGAGATAACAGCTCCCCCACGAAGGGCTGCAGCCCACACCCTGCCTGCTTGCTGACACTGGAAACATGGTTCCTGTTAATTACACCTGGGATAATTACATTTATACCAGTATAATGAGCGGGGGAGGGAGGAGCCCTCCTGTGGATGAAGTATTAGTGGTTAAAACCCGCTTGGGCCAGTTAGTTTATTTGGTTAAAGGAGAAAGGCACAGAGAAATAGCACGTGGAGACACGCAGCCCCGTGGCTGTGGGACTGAGTGGGAGCTTGGGTCTCACCTCCAACAACTCCATCCCTCCTGTGGCCTCTTCTGCCTCCCACCACTGCCATTCTCTCTCCTGCCCCTCAGACCCTGCCCGAGCTCCCAGCTTGTTGAAGTCTCCCACTGGGAGAACACGCTTCTCCGGACACTTCAGAGCCAGAGTGGGAGGAAGAGGCAGTGTGGGCAGTGAAATATCTTCCACCCCCATGGGAAGAACCTTCTGGAGGTGGAAATGTCCTCCTGATCTTTGTCAGGCTGTTGGCCATTAAGGGCAGCCCCAGCTCCCTGGCCCTGGCTCACCCATACCAGTTCTGGCACGTTATCCTGGGCATTGGCTTCAGCCTACAAAGAGAAAAAGGTGCTTCCAGACAGAGGTTGATGTCCTCCTAACCTCTGAATGACTCACTAGAAGCACCTTCTCCCTCTGTTGGCTACAGAAGGGGCTTCAGTCAACTGCACTCTTCATTAAACATCAAAGTTACACATCCAAAGCCAAATGCTCAAATCCAGACCCTCCATCCACCCTCTGCCCAGACTGTTCCTGGTGGCAAGATGCCCAACATGACAGTATCTTTTCTTTGAAGGAGCCTTTCAGTCTAAGAGCAAATAAACCCAGCACTGCTGTGATTCATGCTCCTCAGAGCAGAGCTTCCCACAGCTCAGGGGAGGAGACGTGCCCAGGACAGCGGATTCAGCTGGAGAAGAAAGTAGGTTGAGTGACTCCACAGATCACAGATGAGTGGCTTCAGTACTGCCCCCAGACACACCTGGCTGTCCCCCACCTCGGGGAGGTACAGGGGGATCCAGCACCTTTATTTCAATGACAACTTGGTCTCTGAAAAACACAAGTGGAAGGAGAGAACATCTCCCCCCTTCCAGGGCCAAGTTCTTGAGTGGGGCAGCAAAATTCTGTTGGCCACCAGAAAATAAAATCTACTGAATTACTTGACTCTTTCTAACCCAAACCAAAACCAGCTGAGATCTTTCTGCAGGATAATTTCAAAAGGTGTCAGCTTGACCAAAAAACTTTAAGAACCAACTACATCATTCAGCTTCATCACTGGGGTTTCATCAGAGCGTGTTGCCTTGAGACAAAAAGTACTGATAAAAAGTTTGAGACAAAAAAAGCTGGGCAGCTTCAGTACGTGTTCATGAACACGAGTGACATGCTGACACATCCCTGCTCCACCAGCTGCTTCACAAGGGTGGCCAGAGACCTCAAATCATGGACCTTCCCCAAGGGATCTTCCCCCTGAGAGCCCAATCCCACATGCACACAGGTTCAGGGCACACACAGAGATGTTCTGAGCTGGACCTGTCACCACCAGTGGACCTAGATGGGAAATGTCCCTTCGTTTCTGCCCCAGCTTTCAGTGAGGAGGTAGAACTGTGGATTTCTCCGATGCATTTCGCCTACAGGTTTCCATGCTCTTGTTGAGGAACCCGAGGCAAATGTTTGCAGGAGTCAGCAGCCAAGTGTCTAAAAGCGGCTGGGGAAATGTTGCAGTTAAGGCAAGCTGAAGGAAATTCTGGCTGCGGACCCACCTGACAACAGTAAAGTCTGAAAGTTTCATTTTGGCTGGGAAGTGACTTTTTCTTGCGAAAACACAGCCCTCTAGAATGAAAGGTTTTCAGCAGCTCCCACCCATCAGCTGTCTGGGGGTTGGTACTGAGCCCCACACTGAGCCCCTGATCCTGAGAGCAAAGACAACCACCAAGCAGCTCGAGGTGATGTCTTGAGGGTCCTTAACAACACATCCCACTGTTCCCTCACCGTGTGCAGGGAGGCAGCTGGCAAAGCCATGCCACACAGCCATGGTTAGAAACCATCTGTGCCAGGCACAGAGTCACTGAATGGGTTGGGTTGGAGTGAGCTTTCAAGATCATTTTCTTCCAACCCTCTTGCCATGGGCAAGGACACCTCCCACTAGACCAGGTTGCTCAGAGCCCCATTCAACCTGGCCTTAAATAGTTCCAGGGATGGGGCATCCACAAGCTCTCTGGGCAACCTGGGCCAGGGTCTCACTACCATCAGTGTAAAGGATTTCTTCCTTATATCTAGTCAAAATCTTCCCTCTCCCAGATTGGAACCATCACCCCATGTCCTATCACTACAAGTCCTTGTAAAAAGTCCCTCCCCAGCTTTCTGACAGGCCCCTGGCAGTCCTGGCAGCCCCCAGGGGGTCTCCCCAGCTGGAGCCTTCTCCTCTCAGCTGCCCCAGCCCAACTCTCTCCTGCTGGGCTCCCAGCAGAGGGGTTCCCCCCTCGGGGCATTGCTGGGGCTCCTCTGGCCCCGCTCCAGCAGGTCCCTGGCTCTGCTGTGCTGAGGACTCCAGAGCTGCCCCAGCACTGCAGGGGGGTCTCACAGAGCTGGCAGAGGGGCAGGATCCCCTCCCTGCCCTGTGCCCACGCTGCTGGGGGGGCAGCCCAGGCTGGGGGGGCTCCTGGCCAGCTCCTCACCCCCAGCACTCCCAGGTCCTTCTCCCCAGGCTGCTCTCAACCCACTTGCCATCCACTCAGAATTTCCTTCCTCTGCATCCCGGCGATGTCCTCTGCTGTCCTTCCTCCAGCCTGGCACACCTCTCAGAGCCACTGCAGAAGGCAGACAGAGACCAGCAGCAAAAAATGCTCTAGAGAAGAGGAGATACATCCAGGATGGGTTTATGGGATCCAGAGCGGGTTAAATCCAGGATAAGAGTCACACAGGGCTTCTTCTCACTCTTATAGGTTCAAGAAGGTATTTTCTCCAGGGAGCAGGCAGTGAGAAATGATTTTGGCAGGATCACTAGCACAGGGGACCAAGAGTCATTGGGAGGGATCCTTGAGTGGCCCTTTGCCACCCCACCAATGTAGTCTATTAATGAGGAGATAATTGAGAAACCTACAGAACAAGCAGCTGCACAAACAACTGTCAGCAGCCATAAACCAGGAAAAAGGAAATTCTTGTCTGTTTTTTAAGGCGTGTGGGTTTTCCCCCTGGACCTCACCGGCTGAGATGTGTCACAGCAGCAAGGAATGGGGCTGAGCCCTGCTCCACCTTCCTGCCTTTCCATCAACCTTCTTAACCAGCCCCTGCAGGGACCTGGACACCAGAGCTGCAGAGACAGCAGGAGCTCTGGGAGGTGCTGATGGATAAAATAAATGAGCTGATCTCTCCCAAAAGCCTTGTGGGCAGGTAGGGCTGTGCTGGGGGGGGGCTGCAGGTGAGTTGAGCTCGGCCCTGGGAGCCAAGAGGATCTGAGAAACCCTACAGGTTTGGGCAGGAGAGTTCAGGGGGGGGTGGTGTCCTTGCTGAGCTGAGCTGCTGGCCAGGGCTGGGGTGATACCCAGCTGGCAGGCTCCAGGGCTGCTCTTGGCCCGTGCTTGCCAAGTCATAGTAGAGACTTGTCCCTGCTCAGGGTGTCCCACCTGCAGTGGCTGCCCCTCCAAATGTGACCCAGGACAGCTGCAGCTGAGGGAGCCAAAGGATTGTACCTATGTATGGTCTAGCTAGAGCACCCCCAAATCCAAGCTAGATCCTTCCACCTACCCACCTGCCTTCTCTGTGAGCCCCAGGGGGGGGACAGATACCCACCAGGGATGGGACACAGGGGCCCCTCCACTACTGATGCCCCATCAGAGAGGCAGGTAAATGCTGCCTGGGGACACCTCCCATCCACCAGTGGCATGTTGTCCCCACATGCTGTCACCAGTAGGAGCAACACCACCTCCTTGGTGGGTGCTTGTGAGATACCCCTCCTTGGGGCTCGTCGCCCACACCATGGCTCATCCCTGTCTGTAATCATTACAGCTCCAAAGCAGGAGGCTGATTAAGTTTTCCAGCTTGTTTGTTATCATTAAATATATCAATGCTGGATTTTCATGACAGGCAATTACATGACTAAGCCCTTTGGAAGCTTCTACCTTCCCAGTCCACATGACTTCTTCTTGCAGTCCCATCCCCTGAGTGTGTTTTGGGGGAGGAGGGGGGAGTGATTTCTTTCTCCCAGCTCCATGTTTCCATTTGCTCTTCCTCAGAGCTGGAAAACGAGCTGGAAGGGATGTTCTGACTTTCTCCTGCCTCTCTAACATCTCCTGAGCCACACTGGGCTGGAGCACAGCACCCAGACCAGCAGACCCTTCCCCTGCAGACAGAGGTACTGGAATATGTAGAGATATTGGAAAATATAGGTTATTCCTGGAAATGCTGTGGATAGAGGCAGAGTCACTGGGCAGCAGTGCTCGAGCAGGAGCAGTCACTTTGCAAGAGGTCAGCCAGAAGGTTTTCCCAGTCCCTGACCCCACTTTTCTATTTCCATCCTCCCAACCTTATTTCTTGGGGTTTAAGTTGCCCGATTTGCTCTTGTCCTTGTCCCTGTCACAGTGGCCTCCCGGGGCCCTGCCCAGGGCCCAGCTATCTGCACCTTCCAGCTGTGTTTCCTGTTGTGTTCCCAGTTAAGAAAAACCAACAGCCCAACAATTTTCGTGTTTAGAAGCACATCATCCCAGCTGCAGGCTCCTGTGCTCACCTTGAGGAAATGCCAGCACTACGTGTGCTCACCCAGCCTTAATTCAGCCCCCTTAGGCACCAGCTTTGCCATCCAGCCTTTAATTACAGACTGGCAGACGAGGTTTTTCCCATGGCACCCGTGGCCCAGTTAGGGCTGGTTATGCCCCGGGGCAGAGTGATGGGGGGGATGTGGATGTGGGACCCCCATGGCCCCTCCTGCCCAGGGAGGAGGGGGCAGCAGGAAGGACAGAGGTCTGATGCTTGAACTGCTTTTGTGTGTTTCTTCTCCCTCAGAACCTGAGCAGCCTTGCTGAAATCCAGGGGGCTACGGGAGGGATTGCTGAGCCAGAAGGGGTGAGGGTGGAGCCTTTCTGCTCCCAGCTCCAAACCCTGCTGCCAGCAGCATCCCCCAGCCACCATCTCCTCGGTGTGCCCAGGGCTCCCTGGCTGCCTCCTCCCTCCCTCCCTCCTCTTGCACAGACAGGGCCCTGCTGCCAAGCCCAGCTTCACGCCGTCCCTCCACCCACACACACTTTTAATTTGGACACCGAGATGTGCCTGGAGCTGGGTGGAGGCTGCTTGGATTCCACCCCCCTTGCAGAAGGCAGCCTGCCGGCTCCTGCAGCTCCTCCTACCTGCTGCTGCCCTGCCCAGGGTGGCAGCCCGGGGACCTGGACACCTCCTGCCTCTGCTCACACGCCCCCATGTGCCACAAGGCTCCGTGAGCAGCACAGCCCAAATCCAAAGGTGCTCTGCCCACTGGAGAGGAGGCTGGGGAGCAGTTTGCCACAGCTTTGCCCTCACACCCTCCCAGCTTGGCTCATTTTACCCAGAGGGAGGCCTGGAGCTTACTGGGGGACCAGTAAAGATGCTGCCCAAGTGGTGGCTAAGCCCACCCCACCGGTGACGTGCCCAAGCAGCACCCAGCTCCTCTGCACACTGGAGCCTGCAGTTCCCAGCTCCCACTGCAACTCCCAGCTCCTCACCAGGGCTCCTGGTTTGATCTTTGTTTCAGAGATGGGAGGCTCAGATCTACCTGGCTTCAAAACCTAATTGCCCTCTGCATAATTTGGAGGCAGTGAGCCCATGATTCATCCTCTGGACCTGCCCCTGCTCCTCTTGTGTGGCTGGAGGGAGCTGAGGGCAGCAGAGTGGAGGTGCCTAACGTGGGTGGCTCCAGGCTTCAGGGTGGTGGTGGCTCCTTCTGCTGCCAGAGCAGGACTTGCCTCAGTAAAGCTGCCATGGGTGTTGGCAGGAGCTGAGCTGTGCACACGTGGAGGGATGATGCATTGCAGGGACCTCAGAGGCATCAGGTTTGGAGGGTCCTGAGCTGTGTGTTCAACCAGCCCCAGGTGGACATCTGCCTGTTCCTCCTTGTTCTTCCATCCACCTTGACTGCAGCTCTGTGGATTTCCTCCAGATCACACCCAGGCATGGCACTCACAGTGATGAAGGGACGTGCCTCCTCCTGCCAGCCCTGGGGTCACCAGCCCTGAGACTTCCCCTGTGTGGGAGGTGATGCATGGTGCTTACAGCTGGTTGATCTCCACCACCTTCAGAGGCACAAACTCTCCTTTCTGGCGGTGCAGCAGGAGCAGGTTGGAGCCCAGCAGGGTGAACAGTCAGAGCTGAGGAAAGTGGCTCCACTGTGTGTGTGTGGAGGAGGCTTCAGAGATGCAACCAAACCACCCAAGAGGCACCAGTGCCAGGAACAACCCGGGAGGGTCCCATGGCAACAGGGCAGAGAGACATTCAGGGAATGGTGTAGAACAGTGGGCACCCACCCCGCCTGCAGGAGCAAAATGGAGCTTTTCCTGCCCACACCAGCTCCCAGCAGTTCTCCTCCCCCTCTCTTCTGCCCCACTGAGGGCACCTCTAGAGTATTTGGTTCAGTTCTGGGCTCCCAGTTCAAGAGGGATGAGGAGCTACTGGAGAGAGTCCAGGGGAGGCTCTGGAGATGCTGAGGGGCTGGAGCATCTCTGTGCCAGGACAGGCTGAGAGCCCTGGGGCTGTTCAGCTGGAGAAGAGAAGCCTCAGAGGGGATCTGAGCAGTGCTGAGCAAGAGCTAAAGGGCTCCTGGGAGGCAAGAGGCTGGGGCCAGACTCTTTCTGGGTGAACACCCATCCATGATTCACCTTCCAGCTGGGATCAGAGGTGATGGGAGCACCAAGAGATCTCCATCCTTTAAGGGATGTTGGGCTGGGGGTTCCAGGACCCCCACACCCACACTGTGGCACATCCCCGCCCCCCCCCCCAGCCACACTGTGGCACATGTCTGCTGGGCAACATGCTGCCAGGAGGAGGGTGTCCCTTGGGAATGCCACTGCACCTTCCACCTGGCAGGGACCCCTGGAGAGCCATCCATCCCCACTAAGGAATCAAAGGGGGGGAAAACAAAGCCCAGGAGGTATTTCAGAGTCCATCCACCACGGAAAGCAAGCGGTGAGCTTCCCTCTGAGCAGGAAACATCCCTGTTCTCATCCACCCTCCCAGCCTCCCTCCTGGGCCTGCTCCTGTGGTTATCTCAGCACACCTAGGCCTGCAACAGCCGGATCTACAGCCCTCCTCGAGGCCCTGAAAAGCATCTCTATGCCTTTGTCTGAGGCTCTGAAAGGGGCTTTTTTTACTCCTTCCCATCTGTGAGTCGCGGGGGTCCCGCGGCTGCGGCAGGGAGCCGGCGATGCTGCGCGGGGTTAAATCAATCCTTTGTTGCTCCTCAGCCACTTCTTCACCCGGCTTGGGAGGGAAGAAAATCGACTCGTTTTTTTTCTTCCTGCCCTTCCTGTTTACAGCGACACTGGGTTCTTCACAGGCTAGCAGCAGGAGATGCTTGGACTCTGTAATTGCATCTCCGCCGTGGCCAGGGAGGGGACAGTGGCTGGAAGGAGGGACAAGCTTGGCCTGGGGTGTAAGGGTTCAAAGTGAAGCCCCCTGCAAGCCCCCAAGGCTGTGGGTAGTGGTGCAATGCCCACATTGACATGTTTTTTAAATCTGGGGAGCCCTGATAGGTTTTGGGGTGGGGACAGCATCGCTGCTGGGGGTGCTGCACCCGTGTCCCAGCCTCAGACTGGGGTGGGAGCAGGAGGGGGGGGGACATCTCCTGTCAGGGGTGGCTGGTGCCACCCGGGTGCTCGTTCACGTCCTTTTTATTTTGAAGAATTTCCTTTGCTGCTCTGGAAATCAGATTATGGCTGTAACACTGCAGGAGGCTGATGGGGCCGATGAGCCCTTTGTCTGTGGGGAGCTGGAGGAAAGGCTCCTGCTCACCTGCTGAGCAAAGGGTGCAGACTCTGGGGGGAAGGAGTCTGGCTGTTCTGGGGAAGGCAGAAAGATGTTTAACATCCACTTCCCAAGGGAAATGAGTACTCTGACACTGTAGTGCCCAAATTGTGGGGTAGGTGAGGTGGTGCTGCCAGCCAGGTGTGAACAGCCTGAGGCAAACCCCAGCATCAGACCAGGCTGGGAATGAGTGGCTTT
>NW_008596084.1:10444-12104 GCF_000691845.1 Merops nubicus
CCCCCTGCAGTGCTGGGGCAGCTCTGGAGTCCTCAGCACAGCAGAGACAGGGACCTGCTGGAGCGGGGCCAGAGGAGACCACAAACATGACCCAAAGGCTGGAACCCATCCAACCTGACCTCAGCCCTGTCCAACCTCCCCTGGGATGGTTCCAGGGATGGGGCAGCGACCACCTCTCTGGGCAGCCTGGGCCAGGGGCTCACCACCCTCAGTGTCCAAACCTTCTTTCTTCTCTCTAATTTAAATCTCTCTTTTCTAGTTAAAAACCATCCCCCCTTGTCCTGTCCCAACAGGTGCTGCTCAAAAGTCCATCCCCAGCTTTCTGACAGACCCCTTGAAGTCCTGGAAGGCCACCAGAAGGTCTCCCTGGAGCCTTCTCCTCTCCAGGGTTCCCCAAGGCCGGTTGATGCAAAGCCCAGCAGCATTAACAGGTTGGGGGGAAAGGCAGAAGTTAAAAACCCCACCACTTTTCAATGGCTTCAACTGCCCCCAAACCAGCACAGCCATCAGATGAAACTTTCCTTCAACTTTTATAATTACAGAATAGAAAAGAAATCCTCGGTTCACGTTACAAATACAGTCTTGTATAATCCCCAAGGCCGGTTGATGCAAAGCCCAGCAGCATTAACAGGTTGGGGGGAAAGGCAGAAGTTAAAAACCCCACCACTTTTCAATGGCTTCAACTGCCCCCAAACCAGCACAGCCATCAGATGAAACTTTCCTTCAACTTTTATAATTACAGAATAGAAAAGAAATCCTCGGTTCACGTTACAAATACAGTCTTGTATAAAAACAAGCCAACAGAAAAGAAAGAAAAAATAATCCAAGGTGGCAGAGCGCCGGTGCCTGGGTCCCACTGAGCCCAGGAGGGGGGGGAGCTCTGCCACAGGAGCTTTAAATGACAGCAAATATTTCCCTCTGCTTCCTGCTGGGTTTGAGAAGGGTGTGGAGCAGGCAGGTTTTTGCCCTGCCCATCCCATCCCATCCCATGGAGACGAGAGCATCCTTCATCCTGGAGAGGGGAATAAACCCTGGAGCTGCTGCTGTCCCTGGGGCTGGGCAGCTCTTGGGGCTGGGGATGTGTTTTGGGGGAAGGGGGGAAGATCTGTTGCTTGAAAAACACAATTTTCCTCGGAGAAAAGAGGAGGGGGGGGAAAGGTTGAAAAATTATTGCCTGTAAAGTTCACAGCTTGGCTGGAGGTGGTGGAGGGGATGGAGCCTGTCCCCTGCCCAGGGTCTGGGCTCGGGCAGCTTCGGTCGTTGGCACTTCATGGCTGCTTGTTGGGAAGGACAAAAAATATCACTCCAGGGAGAAAAAAAGAAAATAAAATCCCAAAATTTCCTCCAGGACTGGAGGAAAAACGCCTGGGAGGCAAAATTCATGCGACCATCCCCCTGATCCAAGCTGTAAAAGGTGGGCTCAGGCCAGGTCCAGGAGAAACCACATCCCACCTCTGGGAAAAAAAGGAGAACAAGGAGATCAGGGGGAGCTGAGATGCTTCATGAAACTACTTTTTTCTTTCCAGCTTCTTCCAAGGTTTTTAATTCCCAGCTCATCTTCTTTTTGCAGAGTGATCACTGCCCGACGGGCCTGGCACATCCCTCCCCAGCCCCAAAAACTCACTCCCCACGTGCCAACGTCACCCTTCTCCTGCTGCCG
>NW_008596084.1:12158-12512 GCF_000691845.1 Merops nubicus
TCCGGGTGGAGGGAGAGGTTGGGGCAGGGGGTTGCAGGGGCCCCAAACTGCCCCCCTGCCAGCCCTGGGGTGGGCAGAGCGCTGCTGAAGGCACGATGTTGGCCTTGGGGGGGGCCCGGCGGGGGGGGTCGTGCTCAGCCAAGGTCTGCTCAGGCACTTCAAATTAAAAAAACCCACAACCTAATAATTAAAAAAAAACAAAAATCCCAACCCAAAACATTCATGAGATTAAACCAGCCAGAAAGGGGCTGTGTCGACAGCAGCGTCGCTATTGCCAAACTTGAGCGAGACCCCTCCCCAAAATGTGGGAGAGATGGTGGGGGGTTTGCAGGGGGATTTTGGGGGGCTGCGTGT
>NW_008596084.1:12576-12778 GCF_000691845.1 Merops nubicus
GGGAGCAGCCCGGACCGAGCCCCTTCCACGCTGGTTCATCCACCCAGAGGGGCCTGAAAATTCCTTCTGGGAGCACAAACCCCGTGTTGGGGCCCAGCCCGGCTCTGGAATCTGTCATTTCAGGACATTGTCCCAACCTGGCAGAGGACGAAGCTGCTCTCTGTGCCCTGCAGCCCCCAAAGTGCTGTTTGCCCCCTGCCCC
>NW_008596085.1:0-22617 GCF_000691845.1 Merops nubicus
CGCCATGCAGTTCTTCACCAAGGGCTACCAGGAGACCATCTCAGGTAGGGAGCGGCCCCCCCGGGCGGGCTGGGCGGCTGGCACCCCGGGGAGGGCCCCGGGACCCGCCTCGGTGCTGCGCTTCAATAGCTTCGAACGGCCCTGGGCTGGAGGTCAGCGGGCACCCGGGGGTCTTTCCCCTTCTTCCCCCAGCTGGGTGGGTTTTAAAACGTCTCTTTTCGTTTAAATTTCACATTCTGTCATAAACTTCCGTGCTTTCGGCTGGGGTGAACAGAGCCGAGTGCTTTTGCTTTCCTTCTCCTGGTATAAACTTCTCAGGCTCTGCCACGGGAACTTGTGGCTTTTGCTTTTATGCTCTGCTGAGCTGGGCTGTGTTCAGAAGGGGTGAGAACGTTTCCGTCTAAATAGTAGACATAGAGGGTTTGAATTTTCTCCAGAAAGCTCCCATTCTGCTGATGCTTTTGTCAGGTGAGGTTTTCCAAAGGTGGGAATGAACTTGAGGAGGAGATCCCTGCTCCATCTCGGGGTCCCAGCATCAAGTGCAGGTGTAGAGAGGCTCCCCAGGTTCACAGCCCTGCCCCAGGGGAGTGTCTTACCTGCTTGGTGCCTGCGGACCCTCCCTGAGGGCAGGAGGGGAGGAATGAGTGGGGTTTGTTCTCCTCATCACCAGCACTTCTAGGGTTGTCACTTGGTTCCAGTGTTGGGTAAACCATGCTTGAAAATTTAGGTTTTATGTAACTTTTCCTGTTCTCAGTCTTTCCTTTAAGGGCTGTGTCCAGTACAAACAGTAAGAGATGGCTTTAGAAGCTGGGGAATTCCCCTTCTGCTCCTTCTTACAGTAAAAGGCAAGTTCCTGTTACTGCACAAGGGCTGCAGGATCTCTGAGTGGGAATCAGGAAGGAGCTGAGAGTGTTCTGCTCTCCAGAGTGCAGCACTGATGCATCGAGTGCCCCAGAACTACATCAGGGTGTTGCAGATGAGAGAAAAACCTGAACCGTGCTGACAGCTGGCATCAGGGAGCTTCTGCAACACCTCAGAGTCCTGCTAAGTGCCTTGTGCTTCAGCTTGGAGCTTGGTTTCTGTCTTCAGTTTGTGTTTCACTTCTCAGCTGTTGGCTCTTCTGGAAGCAGATTGTGTATAACTCCCAGCATTAACTTACTCATGGCCAGCTTATGTGCCAGTGTTGTGACTTGGCTTCCCCCAGGAACAGTATTTTTGCCTTTCTGACCAAACTAGGCTTTTGGGTTCACATCTGGAAATAGTCTCTGGTCTGCAGTGGCCATCCTTGCTCCCCTCTTCCTGTGGTCCTGCTGTATGGTGTGTTTGAAATGAGGCTTCAGCAGGGTCTGAGATTGAACCTTTGCTTGCTGGGAGTAGCTTTCCTCATTTGGGGGTTGCATGGGGCACTCTCCTGCTGTAGAACACAGGTCTCAGCCATCCTGCCAGCCTCTAGCAGGAGGACTTGTAGTGACAGCTTCTGAGGATGAATGTCTGTGCTGAGCCTGGATAAGGTTGTTGCCCATCTTAAGTCCTCTCTTACCTTACTGGCAGTTTTGTGTACAGAGCCACATGTTCCCCTAGGTTTTTAATAGCTGTTTTTCTGCTCCAGTGTGGATTTTCTGGGACCTGAATACTCTGTCCTAATCTCCCATGTATATTTAAGCAGAGTAGTTCTGGATAGTCCCCTCCTGAATATCTGTACCTGGGGGAGAGCTGTAGTATATCTAAGTAGAAAGTGGCCCTTCCAGATGCTGTACTCTTGGTCTGCTTTTTTTCTTTTCTTTCTAGGAAGGAAAATGAAAGTGTGACCTTAATATCCCTTCCTGTGTCAGGTGGGGAATCCTTTTACTTTCCAGCTACTCTCACCTCTTACACAATGTCCACTTTCCAGTCTTCCCACTCCTACTAGCCAAACAGAAGAAAAAGCTGTAGGTGAAAGACAATTCTCC
Source organism: Merops nubicus (assembly GCF_000691845.1). Taxonomy (NCBI): domain Eukaryota; kingdom Metazoa; phylum Chordata; class Aves; order Coraciiformes; family Meropidae; genus Merops; species Merops nubicus. The sequence goes on from NW_008596085.1 coordinate 1,950, forward strand.
AGCAGTGAGCGAAGTGACTGGTGGATGAAGACTGCTTGGGAGAGCTGATATGGAAGTAACTCAAAATACTTTGTGGAATGCAGAGCCAACAACTAGGAGCACTGCTGAGGGATGTGGTTTAGCAGTGGACTTGGTGTTGTTGGATTAATGGTTGGACCTGATGATCTTAAAGGTTTTTTTCCAACCAAAATGATTTTATGAACTACAGAGTCTTTGGGAACGAGGGTAGATATGGGATTGTGACCACTGCTGTGGCATCCTGATGGGTTACACTGATAGAACTGCCTAGCCAGGCTGTGAACAGACACTCCAAAAACCCTAAAAACCCAACAACTCCAACAAAACACAGCCCCAACCTCTTGTTTCCTCAAGTTTATTTTGCAGCTTAGCCAGCACCTTCTGTGGAGTTGCCTGGATAGGCAGAGGTTAAAAGCAGTGATTTGCAGGATCTGTGTTGAGGAGTGCATTCAAGTTTACTGCCCAACAGGCAGAAAATACCAGTTATAACAGCTCTAAGTCCCATCTTTTTGTAAGAGGTTTGTGGTGGTGTTTGTACAAAATAGGGGCTAGAAGCAAGGTGGGTTATAACAGGCCCCTGTCTTCAGCTGGCCCCAGCTGAGTTCAGTCTACACAGCCAAAAAAGAGTGGCAAAGGTGAACTCAGGCAGTGAATGTTAGTACAGCTACATACAGCCTTTTTAATCAGCCTTCTGAGTTTCTCTGCTTGGCTATCTGCCTTAGGTAGGTGGGAGAAAAGCATTTAATTTCTGGTGGCATGTTCATTTTCCTTATGGGAACGCAAAAACCAAGGTATAGATTGGTTCTGAAATTATGAAATACAGTGAAGAGTGTAAAGTTGTGAGTACACTGCAGGTGATCTCTGGTGTTAATGTGCAGGGAGGATTACATCTAAATTCTGTCCCTCCTCTCCATTCAGATTTGTGAGCAGCAGAGAAGCTGATTCTGCTTTCCAGCTTCCACTGTGTGTCTCCTGGCTGTTTTTTGACAGTGCAGAGTAATGCTGTTCTGCTTTGTCCCATATTCATCTTTGCTATCTGTGCTCTGCAGCCAGTCACTGTTGTATTTCAGAGCCATTAGTAGAGTTTACTTGCTAGATGTCTGAATCTGTTTCTCTCTGCTCTTTCTAGATTGCCTTTTCTCTTATTAATCCTGGCTTTACTAAAGAGATTGAGGCCTCTGTGACAAAATATATGGAGAGGTATTGATCTCTTCTGTTGTACTAGTCATCCAACCTCCACTGGAATACCAAGAATGCCTCCAGTGATTTCAAGCAAAATCCACCTGGAGACTAGATTTAAGTGCCAGCAGATTACCTGTGGACCAACAACCATTACAACAGAAACCTCTTTTTGTATTGGCAAGGATGGCAGAGCAGACAAGATACCAAGAGTTTGACTTCTCAACTTCATGCAGTGCTGCTGCATGAGCATCCAAGAACATGGTTCCTTTTCCAGGGTCAGATCTATCAGCTTCTTACTTCTGGGAGTAAATTATATTCCAAAACAGTAACCTGTCCTCTTGGCTAATGAAGGTGAGCAGGACTGTTGATGGCCACCTGCCTTTAGCTTTCTTACTCTTGGTTCAGGGAATTGTCTGCCAACAAACCTGGAGAGATCTGTCTCCTTTTACTAAGGGCTTTGTCACACTCAAAGGTACTGGCTGTGATATAATCAATCTATAGATAAATACTACAAAGCACAAGTGTGTGCACATGCAGTAAATGAGTGAATAGACAGAAATAAAGATTGCAGACAGTACGCCTGTGTCCCTGAAGCTGAAGAGTTCAGAATCTATCTTGCAAAGCAGAGCTAGTAAGTTACAGAAGCAGTGTCAGTTATGGTGAGTGTCAGGGATGCTCACTTCAAAAGACAAATAATCCAGGAGTTGTTTCCTGCAGGATTACAACACCAGAACCATTAGGCATGGTGTTGAACAAGCTGTTCTGCAGTAGGAAGTTTGATCTGTAAGCACTCTAAGCAAAAGGTGTTCGTTAAGCAGCACACTTGCTAGCACTGGTGGTAATTGTTCCACAGACAAAGGCTGAAGGACTTTCCTGAGAGGTCTGTCAGTTTTCACACATGTTCAGCTGGGCTTTCAGTGTGTTTAATACTGGAAATTGGAAATAGTGGCAGAGATAACTTTGTTTCCTGAACCTCTGTGGTTTGAAGGGCTGCATGTATGCTTTATTTGCCTGGAAGCAAAGTGCCTCTGCTGTGCAGCTTTTTTCAAGCAGATAACTAGTGAGGTGTCATGCAGTAGATTAACACCAGTTGAGCTGTGTGTGTGCTGCTTTTCCTCTCATTACTTCCTGTGCTTTTCCTATGGGGAAGGGTGAAGAAACACAACCTTAATACTCATTTTATTCATCTTGTCTGTGTGGATTTGATATTTTGACAGATGACAACAGTGGTGTGAGCTCCTAAATTATTGCCAAGCCCACTCAGTTTGCTGGGGATGAGAGGTGCTTGGTAAAAACAGACAGGCAGTGCCTTAAGCAAACAGGGCTGTTTGATCAGCAGGTCTGCCCTTTGCTGAGAGCTGCCCAGTTACTTCATCCTTTCCTGGAAACAAGGCACTCTTAGTTCTCTCACTTCTCATAGATGCAACAGTCTAGCCTGTGAATAACTTAAACATCAGCATCATTGTGGTATGTCCATGGCTTGTTTCTTGTAAACCAGATGGGGAGGGAGAGTTGTTCAGAGAAGGGTTTTTTTGGTTTTTTTCCTCAACCTCTATCCCCTCGAGTGATGCCATGCTGACATGGGTACTTGGTGAGAGTTCTGCTGGAAACTAGGACTGTAGGACTTTCCAGGGTGATCTCCCCTGCCCATTAATGCTCAAGTGAGACCAAGCTTGTTTGGAGTTTTGTCAGGAATTTGTCATATCCTCTTGGATCTTAACTGTGAAAGGCTTCTGACCTCTTCGTGTCGCTTTTCTGAAGTGTTTTGTCTTGATTTTTTTTTTTATTCCTTTCTTTCAATTTCAGACAAGTGTGGATGGGGGAACTTTCAGCACCTTCTATGACATGAGACATGGAAAGGGTTATTGAAATCCTGATACAGTTTAATGAGCATCCTCATAACTTTGCTTGCCCTCATATTAATACACCTCCTGGCAGAGGACAAACTCCAGAACCTAATCTTAGCCTCATCTGAGAACCTGCAATAACTCATCTCTTATTCATAAACTTTAGTCCCTCACTGCAATGGGGAAGTGTCTCATAGGAAAGTAAACAAATCTGTACAAATGATGTTCAGAATTAGCTGAACAGCCATAAAGCTTTTTCTTTCTTTCCTTCTATGAAATCTGCCTGAAGTTACACATCTGGTTCACCTCTCATCTGGTCACTGAGGAATTAAGCTTTGCTTCTGAAGCAAATGGTCCTGTCTGAAGTTGAATGGCTGTTTGTAGCCCTTTGGTGTGGTGGTGATGAAATCTGAAATTAGTTATAAACTTGTAGATTCTTTTGTTTCTGAGGTTTTCCTTGGTTCTTGTTAGGCAAGACTGTTACAGCAAGGAAGTCACACAGTACTCATTTAATTTTCTCTGCAGCTTTTGAACTTGGTTCATATAAACAGTAAAGTGGCATCTTAGGCTGTCTCTCTCTAGAGCCATTAACTTTCTGCAGTGTTACAAACTCTTTATATGGGTGAGTGTGTTTGCAGCCTGGTTATCTTCTCTGTATGCATAATAAATGCATTGTATCTTTTTAATACTGAAAGGTTGCAATAATTTTGTTTCTTGACTGGAGTATCTTCTCTAACTGCAGTTACCTGTAGTGTCATCACATGAGTAAATAAATTTCAGTTTTGACTCTACATCTTCAGCAGCAACTGAAAGGTCTTTACAACAGTGTCTGTCCAGATTGAATTCTAACCCTGTAATCTTGGTTTCCCTACTGTACATTCAGCTGTTAGCTCATGGCTCCTGCTCTGCCAGTCATCACTGTCCTCTGCAGAAAGACAAGGGTGTCTGCCAGCATACCCCAGCTGATTCTGCAGTACTGAATGGTTGGCCTTTGGTCTCTGGCTCATGGAGCTGCTGTTTTGGAGTGTCCTCCAGACTACAACCTGTTCCTAGGTCAGGCAAGGTCTCCTGCCCTTGGTTTTACTGTAACTCAGTTTGTGTTCCTGGGAGAGCAGAAGGTACCTGACCTCAGCCTGCACTTTGTTTGAGCTGATGGGTATTGATGTGGTGCCACTTGCCCCACTGCCCTCACAGGACATCTGCCTCCCTTGGCCTGAACCCTTTCCTGTGATGGCCTCCGTTGCCGGCTGTGACTCACAGATCCCATAAGTCACCATGGAGAGCATGGGTCTGTTGGTGAGGACAGGCTGGGGCATCAGGAGAACTCTGTGCCTCATGTCCCTGCCAGGATGGATGAGCTCAAGGAACAGAACTGGGGAGTCTGTGAGGCTGCTCTTACTGACACTGAACAATCCTGTCTGGCTGCTCTCTGAAGTGGAGCAGCGAGGCAGCAGAACACCACGGGGAAGTACTTCAAGTCCTAGTGAGAACAACCTCCATCACTTCAGTCTTCTGTCTCCCAGGCAGGGTAAAAATGGGACATCTGAAGCGCTGTGGAGCTGATGCAGTGCTGCTCTGCAGAGCTGCCATCCTTCATTCCCTTCAACTGCTCAGCCAGCTGCCGGGTGGGCTCTGGCTTCTTTGCTTGCCAGAGGTGCTTTTGCTTTCCCCTGTCACATTAAAGCCATGCAAATAGTTTCTATAGCAACAGGTCTTTTTCCTTAGCTCTGACGCAAAATCCTGAAAGGTCTCTCTCATTCTGTCTTCATCCAGTTCTGGTTTTTGCTTTTATCAACTCTTTTTGAAGATAGAAGTGGGGGGAAAAAAATCAATTCTGCTCTGTTCCAAGAGTTAACTTGTAGCAGAGGTGGCAGTTCTGTTTTGAGAGCTCACTGAAGTTTCTACACCAGGATTTGAACTCTGGGGTGAAGGAAAAATCAGCTGGAATAATCTAGAGAGCACCCTTACTGCACATGAAATTTATTCTTATACCCCTACTCCTGCCATATATTTTAATGTGAATCTTAGGTTTCCATTTAAAACAGCCTAGATGTGTTGAGGCTTAAGGACTTGCACAATAAATTCCCTTTGTTTTTCTGGGATAGAGAACTAAACTGGAGTTATTTATGATTTCCTTTGGTTATAGACAGAGCTTGGTGGCAGCACTTGGGCACAACTCTAATAAAAAACTGAAATCAAGCTAGTGAAGCAGGCAGTATGGCCTAGAATGAAAGAACAGGAAAAGAGGCACAAATTTGTCTCCAGTTTTGCTTCTGGCCTGGTTAATTTGAGGCCCCATCTTCCACTCCTGCCCTTTCAGCTCTAAGTTCTCCAGAACACGTGCTGCAGGATGCAGGCTAAGCTTTAGGGCTCTTATTGATGCTGTTGCAAATTGAATGACTGAAAAAAAAAAAAAAACCAAAGAGACCAAGTTAGATAAAAAGGCATTGCATCCCTGCATGAAGTGTTGGAGTGTCTGCCAAATGAGTCTCTCCTGTGTCGTTACTGAAACCAAGTGCTGTGGTGGGACACAGCCCAGCATCTTGCTGCAGATACTCTTAACTAACTCTTTTGTCAAGACAGGGCTTGGATTTCAGAGGGAGGGACTGGGATAGACAAGCTTCCAGCTATGCTCGTTTTCAGAACAGGAACACAGAAGTGTGAGCAGGAGGGACTGGAGCCAGATGGGGGTGACTGGGGTTCTCAATAACATGGCAGTTTATTCAGCTAGTGGCCTTCAGTCTTGCATCTTGTTTTACCTTTGTCTCCCTGTATCAGTTGAAGGGGTTGTTGGAGGGACTTGCACTAAGCCCTTCTCCTCCTTCATGAGCTCTGTCTCTCCTTCTCAAGGAGTGACTGGTGCTGCCTTAAAATCAGCTGCAGGCACAACTGCCTGGGCTATGCAGCTGAGCAGCTATCATCTGTGACCTGCCTGCAACTTGCTGCTAGTAACTAAATCTAAGGTACAAAACTGGCAAGCGTTGTCTTGTGTGAAGTGTGAAGCATCCCACAGCTCTGTGCTTGTTCTTGAGGCATGCATCTGTTGGCTTTCCTCCCAAACTGTGAGGGAATGTTGGCCAAACTGCTGTGACTCTGGGCTGTAGGCTAAGAGGGGACAGGCAAGAAGGATGGGTGATCTTTGTCTTCCTATTAGACTGTTTTAGCTGTAAGAAGGATGGGTTTTGTTCCTTGAGTTGCCTGAGTGGTACTTCACAGGTCACTTAACCACTTCCCCCAGCTTTAAAAGGGGGCTAATGCTGTCTCAGGTTGCAACGTGGCTCTTCAGTGTTCCAGTAGTAGGGTTAGAGTCCTTAAATACAGTTTGTAAGGCTCTAGTAATACATTTTATACATGTTTTTATATCTTATACCTATATGAGACCTCGCAGCTGAATAGCTCCTGTGGCAGCTTTGGCAGTATGCTCTGTCACACATCACTGTGACTCCTAATGAGACTGGGGCCATTGGTGGCTGTTCTGGACAGTCTGTGAGCGAGCTGACGTGAATCCCTATCTGACAGGGGCCTCTGATACGTGCCTGGCGGAGCTGCTGGGAGCCAAGCTCTGGGCTAATAACAGCAGCAGGCACTCTGGAGATGCTTTGTGCATCCGTTTGGGCTTTATTTTAATAACACTGGGTAGGAGAGGGTTTTATGAGACCAGTGTTTGCCTTTGTGCTGGAGAAATGGCACGTCTGCGGAGTGCTGCGGGAAGGAGCAAGGCACCCAGGCTGTCTTTTCTTCCCTCTGCTCTCAGCCTGCTCTCCTTTGGAGTCTGACTGCTCCTGGGTGAATTGCACAATGCTCCCCATGTCATCAAAATCCTCTCCAGCAGCGTTTTTGCTGTAAACTAAACTCTGAAGTTTGAACAAAATCATGTGGCTTTATGGAGTCATTCCTTGACCTCTTTCACAGCCTCTACCCTTGCTCTGACCCCCCCAAAAGCCTTTTGGGGTTTCAGCCTCGCTGTCTTGCAGGCTGCCAGCCCTTCCCAGGAAAGGACACGCGTCGCAGGCAGAACATCTTGTGCACAGTTTCCAGGGTTACCTGTGTAGTGCTGATAGCAAACAGGAAATTAAAATGCTCCATGATGATGAGATGTTATCGACAGCAGATGCTGGCCCTTGGGTGTACATGCACGGCAGGGGAAGGTGTAAAGGCAAGTACAGCAGACACAACTCTTAGACTTCTGGTATCACCACTGCAGGTGCTAAGCTGCTCTGTGGAGGAAGCAGGGCAGGCCCTGAGCACCCTGGTTCTACTTCTGGCTGTGCTGTAGGTGACTCTGGTTCCTGAAAGTAACTCCAAGGAGTCAGTATGGCTTTGCAGAGTTCCTTGTTCTGACCATCAGCTCTTCTGCACAGCTAGTTCTCTCTCACTAGTCCCTCATCTCTTCTATGTAGCTTTTTTCTTGTTCCTCAAAGGGCTCAGTCTCTTAACTTGAGACTATTCTACTTTTAACCTCTCCCAGTGCGGTCCAGCTGCCTGCAGTCTGTGTGGATGCTGTAGTGATCTACCATAACTTGTGTCAGGATTGCTTGGGGACTCACCATGGAACTGCTAAATCTGGAAAATCATCTGAGGATCTGTTCTGCTGACCTCTGAGACTAGCAAAGTGTCCCTGCATGTTCAGTTCCTTACTGAGCTGTCTCTTTGTGGGTTCTCCACCTTAATTCTCTGTTACCTGAGGTGTGGAATGAGGCTGGAGCATGCATGTGCATACCTGCTTTTGGTTCAGGACACCAGAACTCTCTCTGGTCTGTGGATACAGATCTCTCTCCTGCTTTTGTGTATTCCTAAACAGCTGCTGGCTGGTGTGCCTCAGGGATGGAATAAGAGTGTCTCTGAAGATGGTGATGCTGGTGTTGAAGTGTTTGGTGTTGGAGCTGAGGCTGGCTTCTGCTGTAGCTCACTGGTAGCCTGGCATAGCACCGTGGCAAATGTGTGATCTCACACAAACCACAGCATACTTGTGGTGTTACTCCTCACTTGCCTCCTGTATCTTAACCCTAAAATCTGGAATTCTGAGAGCTCTGCTCTTGCTACAGGCTTCCTCAGCTATCAGCTGGAAGAACCTTCCATGCTTGTGTTTGTTTTTAATGCCAATGTTTAATTTCAGATGTTCTGAATGACGCCATCTTTGATGAAGATCATGATGAGATGGTAATTGTGAAGGACATAGACATGTTCTCATTGTGTGAGCATCACCTCGTTCCATTTGTTGGAAAGGTAACTCTTCCTCACAAAATAAATGTGGGAATACATGATAGGAGACCTAAAATACTTGTAAAAGACTTTGTAGCTGTAAATGCAAAGCTTTTGAAGCTATAAGTACTTACTGCTTATGGCTGGGATTCTAGAAGTTAATCTTTGGAATACAAATAAGGAAGACCTCCTTAATGTGAGTTTTATTTGTGTTTAAGCTCCTAAAATGTAACGCTCAACCTTTCCTGGTCTAAGTAATCTAATGGCTTCTGACATTTTATATCAAAGCTCTTTGTGAAGCAGCAGCAAGCCTGGAGGGCAGACATCCTGATATTAAACCAGCTCACCCTGCATGCTGGCTCTGGCACAGATCTGGCTTCTGGCTCAGAGCTGTCTAGTGCACATTCATCTTGGGAACCCCCTTGTGAGTGGAACAAACTTCTCCTCAGCAGCCCTGGCTTCAATAAGCAAGCCCAGTCAGGGAGGGGGTGGTCAAAACTGACTAGCAGGAGGCTGCTTGGGTTGGGGACCCCATGAGTGTTTCAGGGGGTGTTCAAATTTAAAAAGATAATTTAAAATGCTGAAGTTAGCCACTGAAACATGATGAAGAGCTCAGAGTGGGTGAGTCCCTTCTGCAGATCTCTGCTTCTTCACTCCTGTGTCAGCACAGAAGGATGGGGCTCACTCTGATGTATCTGTTCTACCATAAAATGCTCACAGGGCAGAGAGCAGCCAGTGCTTTTGCTGTCTATAAAATTTGATCAGCCCCAAGGAAACTCTCCCAAAAATAAAATGCCTCAACAGAAACCAGCTGTTTATTTGGTTGGGTCAACTCAATTTCATCTGCTCTTTTCTGACTGTTAGTATTTTATACTGGGAAACAAGGTAACTTCTTTTTCTGGGCAAGCTTTCTGTTTTGCCTGTTACTTTTGATTACATGTACTGTGTATTCTTTTTGTTACTCCTGTGGCAATATATACAGGTTTTTTTTTCCCTCTAGCTGTGCAGCCTGTGTGGCTGGGAGAAATCTTGCAAACACTCAATTGGTTCAGCTCATATAATGGTCTGCTAAATGACTTGCTATGCCTCTAAATGTTCTCAGACTGACAGTTCTCCTGTTGGGTACATCAAACAGGCTGCAAAGACTGACCAGGAGGTCTTGTATTTGCAGTTCTATCTTAACTGAAATTAAGAAATTTACAGAAATACTCTATGGGGAACAGGACTCGACACTTATTTCTAAGTTGTCTCTCACTTTGGAATGTTTCGTGTCTTTTCAGGTGTCAGTGGGTTGATTACCCAACAGAAGTGATAGGAATGAGCAAGTTAGCCAGGTAATTAGGTGCACTGTAGTACCTCTGACTGCAGGTACAGCAATACAGGATTCTGAGATGGGGCCTCCAGGCAAAGCACTAAGAGAATCCTATGCTGACACTCCCCTACTATATCTTGGCTATTTTTCAAGTCTCTGGTACAGTGACTCAAATGCTGTTGGATAATCTGTTACGACTCTAAACCCACTAGAACTGAGTAGCTTGTGTTGCTTTCTGAAAACAAGCTAAATGCCTTCCCCCTGCCCTTGTATCTGAGCACGTTCCTACCAAAGAACTTATCCCCACTTAGTGCAACTCTGTTCAGTGTGGATGTTCAACAAATCCATATTTGAGCAGGATGGAAGCTGGCTTAATACCACAGTGATCTGTGGTACTGTCAAAGCAGGAAAAAAGTGCAGCCAAATTTGGGTGGTGAAGTACTTCTTGCTATCCCAACTTTCTCTGGGAATGAGGTGCAGTCCCTCTCCCTCCTGCCCCCCAAAATCCATTTTAGGTCTTGAGAGAGAAGTGTGCTTTAGACAAACAGTGCTGTGCTGAGTAGTAGGCTGCTTTTTGCACCCAAATGTCCTAGTGTTTTGTAGCATTCCTGAGACTTGGAACATAAGCCTTGACTAGAAGAGTTGTGATTTTTCTCCCCCTCAGACAACTTGCCTATTCTTCACCAGGACACTGACCTCACCAGGCATTTACAGGCTCCAGTAGCTCCACAGTTGTTTTTTTGAAGCTTGCATGGTGGCATGTTCCTCCCACATGCTAAGAGTTCTGGACCATTCCAGAGTTAGTTCTGGGGCAAATGCACATCTCATTCTCTCTGCATGAGTTTCATGTGTTGGGAAGGGTGGGTTTGACTCTGTTAATGGCTTCTTCTCCTCTGTCTAGGTACATATTGGCTATCTTCCTAACAAACAAGTACTTGGCCTCAGCAAGCTTGCTAGGTAAGTGTTAATGTAATGAAAGTGATGCTAATTTGTAAAAAGGATTCCAAGCTGTGCTAACTGTGCTAATCTTTCTAATCTGGTTCCCCTGTAAAGCTCAGCCCACTTTGTGTCCTGGATTTGGATTTAGACCAATCCTCAGCATTAGGTTTGTTTTTTTGTGGAGAGGACAGAGGAGTTGTAGAGCTCTGAATTCACAGCAGTTGGCTGTAGTAGAGCTGTAATACTTTTGTGTGTCCATCCAAAGCATCAGTGTCTGCAGGGAGCAGAGAAGCAAGAAAACAGAATTTGGTCCTTTTCTAAGGCAGGCTGTAAAAGAAAATAGTGGGGATCTCTAGCTATTTACTACTTGTGTGTATTTCGACTGATAAAAATCCCAAACTCCAAACTGCCAGTGAACACTTTCCATGGATAGAAAGTGAATCTAAAGCTTTAATCTGTTAGCTGACTCTCCAGGCAAATTTAACATTTCTTTCTTTCATGACCAGCTGAGAGCACTGTGGGGTAGATTTTATAGGTGAGGCTCAGCCTAAGAAACAAAGCAATTATGGTACACTTGAGGAATCCATTTGTCATGTAAAATAGCTTTTTTCTCAGCACGGGCCCTTGGATCAGTCATTGCACTCCATCTTGTTGTAAAGTGACACATTTTAGTTCTGGTGAGGAAGGGGGGTGGTGGATCCCTTCAATAAGCAGCTTACTGGGGACCAGAGCAGGAGGGTTTCTTTTGAGTAACAAATCTAAGAAGCTGGCTGCAGTTCAGAAAGCCTGCATAGGTTTTTGCTTGTGCTTCCCCTGATACATCTGTTAATCTTGCTGTAGTTCCAATAATACTAATGAGAATTAGCCTTGTAAAGCTGTGTGCCTGCTGGGTTGTCTTAGGGGGTAAGAAGTGTGTAGGATATGACTCTGAAATGCTTTAAAGTCAGTCAGCTCTGTTCTGCTCACAAGTGAATTTGGTTTGGAAGTGGAAGGGCCCTTGGAGGTCACATCTTTAACATAACCTCATATTACAGGAAATTGTAGAATCATTAAGGTTGGAAAAGACCTCAAAATGAAGTCCAATTGTCAACCCAACACTACCATGACCACTACACCATGTCCCAGAGTGCCACATCCACATGTTTTTTTGAACCCCTCCAGGGATGGGGACTTGACCATCTCCTTGGGCAGCCTGGGCCAATTCCTCACCACTGTCAGCCAAGAAGTTCTTCCTCATATCCAATCAAAGCTTCCCCTGGTGCAGCTTCAGCTAATTGCCCCTTGTTCTTCTGCTAGTTCCTTGGGAGAAGAGACCAACCCCCACCTCACTCCAGCCTCCTGTCAGGGGGCTGTAGAGATCAAGAAGGTCTGTGTGGCAGTTCATCACTTGTGTTGTGTGCTGGCTGACACTTGTGTGCTTGGACTTTTTTAAGTGGTGCAGGGCTGGTGTTTTTTTTTGAGTTGGACTTCTGAAGACAAACCTCCTTCCTGAGGAGACTCTCTTTGGCAGTTGGTTTCATTTCTGCAGGGCTTGGATGCAGAGCTCAGGATCACATTTGAAATACACATCAGTTCACTTGTTCTTCCTCTGGTCTCTAGTTACCTCTGAGTTGGAGATGGAAAAAGGAGCTCAAAACTGTTTTTAAAAATGCATTTCTAGCAACATGGTGCCAAAAGCACAATTTTTCTGCTGTTTATTCTCAGCCTAGAAGCAGGCAGGAACATGTGCAAGGCTTCCTGTGCTGTGACTGAAAGGTTAAGTCTTGCCTTTTTTTTCAAGTTAGGCTAAAAGTCCCAGATACTGCCACGATGAAGAGATTAGAACCTTGTGTAACAAATTCTTCTTGGTCCTCAACTGCTTTTGAGCACTTACCACAAAGCCTGGTGGGTCAAATAGTGCTTCTTTCCTGCCCTATATAATGCAACCAGTGTTGAAGCAAAGCTTTGTGAGGCTGTTGGTGCTGCAGGGTTAATCTGTTGTAATAGGATCAGTCTACTGTGGGGAGTTTCTCTAGTTGTGGATGACCTGCATTCAGTAAACAAACATCTTTCTTTGGATTTTAAGCTCAGGCTTGAAAATCCTAATGCAGGTAACTGTTTTTATGTGAATGTGCTTATAGGACTTCTGAGCAATGCTAGTGTGAAGATATCTGAGCATCAGCTGTTTTCCTAGCCATATATTTAATCTAAATATTATGTTGCTTTGTTTAGAGTAGCTATAAGGCAACTGTGCCATTTCTGGAGGAGCATTTCTACATAATTCTGTCTCCAAAACAACAGGCAAGTCTCATTGTCAGAAATATTCCTTCATGCCTCAGGCTGCCAGCCACTCTGTTTCTTGTCTAGCCTGACCAGATGGGTGCTGGAGATTTGGAGAGCAGCTTCTTTACCTGGCTGCTCGATGTGTAATTAAGCTTTGGGGGTTAGCATGAATAACCCATTTTGTTCCAGAGCAGTTCAAGACTTCTCTTAACTGTGTGGATCCTAGCACTGAAGCCATAAGTGGTGGTGGTATCACCTGCATTGCACCACAGATGGCTTATGTTTGAAGTCTTGTTGGAGGGCAGCATTAAGGGGATTTAACATTTGAAGGATGGTGTGACATATGAGTGGAGAGTATGTTTTTATTTAAAACAATTCTTATTGTTCTTAGTTCTATTTGTGGTTAAATGCAAAAATCCAAACCATCTCTTGCCCAATTTCAGTAGCCTTCAGGGAATCCTAGTGTCTGAATTGTCCTTAAACCAGCTTTTGGTTTAGATTGAATCAAAAGGAGGCAGTCTGACCTCAGTTCAGGGATGAGCTTTCAGGGAGCCTTTGGGCACAGATTCCCTTGCAACTGTGTGATGTAGGTGGGGGTTGGTACAAGGAATTCAAAAGTAACAGCCAACAGAAGAAGCTTTAAGGAGAATTGACAAGTTTTCCCCTGAAATATTCCCTGGGGTGGCAGGTGGGGGGGGAACCTGTCACTAAACAGTGCTCAAGGACTTCCCTTAGCACAGCAACACCAGCCAGGGCTGAGCAGCAGCACGGTGTCCTGTGCATTTCCAGGAAGGACGTGGATCCTCACAGTGGTCTAGGGCAAGTTCATGGTGAAAATCAAACAATGGCCAGATGAGAATGAATAAAATTGTTTTTCCTTTCTCCTTCAGGATCGTGGAAATATACAGTAGAAGATTACAAGGTAAACAGATGAATTTTTGGGTTTGTGTGCAGACCTCCCCAGCTCAGGATACTGGTAGTTGTAGGTGGACTATTTCTGTGCAGGTTTTAGTGGGAAGACAAGTGCTGTGTTCTGGAACAGTTGCCTCACCTGTCCTCTTACTTACCTTTCCCTGGAAATGCAGAGGCTGAAATCTGCCTGTGAGTAGATGTAGGCAGTGACTGATTCAGAGGATAAATGTGCTACAGGATATAGCTGCCTGGAGGAACTCAACTAGCTGGATGCTGCTGGAGATGAACTCTCCTACAGATAATTTGAGGGGTGCCTTCAGGAATTGTCTGAAGAGGTGAAGCAGGAGCTGCCATGTTATGGGCTGCCTGCCTGATGCCCCCAGAAATGAGGAAGCTGCAGGATCTGAGGCTTTGGGTTGGGCTCAGCTGCTCTCATAGTCCTGCAGTTAAATTTGGCCTGGTTTTGGCAACAGAAGTCTTGGTAGCTGTTCAGTGTCAGACTGAGTACAGGGTGCTAGAGCTGCAGGAGGTAAAGCTTTGCAGGACAGACTCTCTTAATTGGCTTATTTATCTCCATTTCCTTAAAGAGGAATTGTGTAAGGGATGAATAATGGAGGGTACAAAATATAAGGTGATGAGCTGAATAAAATGGCTTTAGGAAGAGCAGGGAGGGTGGGAGGTGATGGGAGCAGGCACACTTGGAAGGATGGGTGCAGTGCTGCTCTCCAGGTAGTGGAGGTGCACAGCTGGGTTTCAGGCTGTGCCTGAGCTCCCTGTTGTTCTCTCAGTCCAGGAGCGCCTTACCAAACAGATTGCAGTTGCCATCACAGAAGCCTTACAGCCTGCTGGAGTTGGAGTGGTCGTTGAAGCTACGTAAGTCCCTCTGAGCTGTTCTGGGTGCTCTCTGGGCTGGGGTGGTCCCAGCCTGTGCTGCAGAGTGGAGGTGAGCTGCCTCCTTGGCTCTGGTAGCTGTGCTGTGCTTGTCTGAGGCAGAGTGATCAGAATGCCCCTTGGAAAGGTGGGATTTTCCTAGGATCAGAGGAGAGAATCATAGAGTCATTATGGATGGAAAGGACCTTGAAGATCATCAAGTTCAACCATTCCCCAGCACTGCCAGGTCCCCACTGCCCCGTGTCCCTCACACCACATCTCCACGGCTTGGAAACCCCTCCAGGGGTGGGGACTCCACCACTGCCCTGGGCAGCCTGGCACAGCCCTGGGCAACCCTTTTCAGGGAAGAAATTGTTCCTAATATCCAACCTAAGCCTCCCCTGGTGCAATTTGAGGCCATTTCCTCTTGTTTTGTTGCTTGTTCCTTGGGAGCAGAGCCCGCCCCGCCCCCCCCCCCCCTGGCTCCAGGCTCCTGTCAGGAGCTGTGCAGAGCCAGAAGGTCTCCCCTGAGCCTCCTTTGCTCCAGGCTCAACAAGCTGTAATATTTTAAAGGATTGATAACAGAGTAAACCATCCTCTCTTGGGCTGGGAATTTGACTTTTCCATGGAGGACAGCTGAGGTACTCCTGACAGATGAAAAAGCCTCCATACCCAGAGTGTTTTTCCCCAGAATTTCATGTGACTATATTTAAGAAACATCTCAGTGGGTTTGCTTCTTTTGAGTGTGGCAGATTTATTGACTTGCCTCTCATTTCTTCTAGGCACATGTGCATGGTGATGCGTGGGGTACAGAAAATGAACAGTAAAACAGTCACCAGCACCATGCTGGGGGTGTTCCGGGAAGACCCAAAGACCCGTGAGGAGTTCTTGACACTCATCAGGAGCTGAAACTGTCACTCTCTGAACACACTCTGGAGCTTGTTCTGTCCAGTGTCACTGTCTGTTCTTACTCGTTCCTCCATCTCACTTCTAAACTAAGTCTTTGTGAATTGGTATCCTAGTCTTTGTGCAGTTAAAGCCTTCTGATGGGAAATGGAGCCCTGAGGTGGGATCCTCCTGGATTTCCAGTGGTGCTGATGGCACCAGCTCCCAGCAGGGTTTTGGGGATGGTTTTCCATCCCCAGTGCAGAATATACTGCTCTTGGGAGAAAGGTGGGAGTGAAATGGCTATGGATGGAAGTTATTTGAGGAAATATGGAGCAGCACAGGAAACAACTTCAAGGCTGTGGCTCCTTGTAGGACCTCTTATGCTGCCAATCCTGTACCTCTGCTGGAAAGGATAGTCCTGAATTCTCTATCTGATTACAAGTCTTGCAGTGGCTGTTTCAGTTGTGTGTATTATACCTCTTTGAGCTGTTCCCTCTGGTGGTGGTTTATATCCTTGCAAGTATTAATCCTCCTTTTTTTGTGTGTTTTTTTTTTTTTGAGAAATTTAGACCACACTTTTCCTGGCCTTTTAAGATGCAGGGAGGGATTAACTCCTAAATTATTTGGGGCTTGGTTTTATCTCAATATAAAGGGGTTTATGTACCTATTTCTCTGTGCCTCAGGATGTTTGACCACTTCAGCTGTCAGTTTCTTACTATTGTTAAGCAAACTTTAATAGGGGGGAAGAAAAAAAAACCCCAGAGTCTGTCTGCAAAGTGCTGAGACACCCAAAGAGGTTTTTAATGCTATTTATACCTTGATCTTTCCTTTTTGGATATCTGTGGGTTAGACTGGGAAGATGAAATTAGTCTCATAATCAGAAAATGAGGATTTCTCTTCAAGCATTTCAAGATTTGCATCTCATAAGTGTTGAACCAAAGGTGAGCACTGAAATCCTGAATACAGCACGTGGTACCTCTCCTGCCTGCCAGCAGATCATTCCAGGGCAAAGTAACCTGAAGTGAGGACAGCTTCTTTTGTAAGAGAAGTTTGCAGTTGAGAAAAGCATTTCCAGGGCCATCAAAATTAATTAAACCCTATTTTTTCCTGTGTATGTGGCAACCTCTGTATGTGGCAGTATTGGTACAAGGAGTTTCAGTCGGCTGGACTTGGCTGAACGTCTTTGTTATAATTAAAAACTGGATGTTTTGTAACTCTTAATTGGGAAAACATGCAGCAGAAATGAAAACCACTCTCCTTAAACTAAGCACAGGAGGCAAAAGTTAAAAAAGGCTGTTCCTGCTCTGGTAAGCTCCAACATTCCTGTCTCTCCTTCAACCAGTGTTGGAAACAATGAAAATCACATCCAGTCAGATTTCCACTGGGCCTGAAGAACTTTCAGGAACAACCACCTCATGTGTTTAAGTCCACCAGTGTTACCTGGGTGACGTTCACAGCATCACTGGAGAACTCTTTTGTCATGTTCTCTGTCCTGGATTCTGTGGAGTTAGGTGCTAGAAAAGTCTCTGCTGGAGTAAACTGTGTTGCACATTTAAAAACTACACTAACTCTGTGGCATCTGTTTTCTTTCAGTGATGGAGAGCAGATATTGCTGCTCCTCAGTCCAGTAGATGTTTCAAATACCCAGCTGAAAAGCCTTAAAATCTTTCTTGTCTGAAGTTCAGAGTAAAACTTTTTAGCTCAAAAAAAGCTCAAAGCTCCTTCAACTGGAAGGAGAATTTGAGGACCAAAGGGGCACACACTAGTGCACTTGTTTCTTTGCTTGTTTTTTTTTTTTGTCTGGAAATTGTCTGTAAAACTGTCTTGCTCCTGAGGTGGTGAGAGAGTTGTGTTTTAACCACTTATCTCTCTTTGGGATAAAGTTTGCATTGCACCACCACTGTTTTTTTATTTCCATGTGACCTGCAGTCCTTTGAACATACCTCTCTCTACTTGTGGCCTTGGAATTTGTTCACTTTTTTGTTGTGAGACTTTTGGTGCATTTTTTTGAGCGTTTGTGTTGCTCAAATACACGAGCTTTAACTACACCCAGTGTGTATGTGTATAGTACAAGCAGCCCGCTCTTGTGCCATGTGGAAGTCTCTTGTCTCTAAAACATTAAAGCACAGTAGTATCGTCTGGAGTGGTGGCATCCTTGGTGACTTGGTGATGGCACTGCACAAGGAAGTGGCACAAGCTCTGTGGCTGTGGGTGGAGGTTGTTTCTCCAAGCCT
Source organism: Merops nubicus (assembly GCF_000691845.1). Lineage (NCBI taxonomy): Eukaryota > Metazoa > Chordata > Aves > Coraciiformes > Meropidae > Merops > Merops nubicus. The sequence goes on from NW_008596085.1 coordinate 19,616, forward strand.
GGGATGAGATGTTGGGTTGCTCTTCTGGAACAGTAGTTGCTGTTGTTGACTGGGCAGCAAAAAAGAAACCTGGATTTAGTATCACCTTTATTACTGGTCCTTCATTCCAGAGGAATCAACACTGGGACAGGGAAGCACAAGGAAGACATGGACCTGTTGGAGTGGAGTCAGGAGCCCCAGCAATGCCCCGAGGGGGGAACCCCTCTGCTGGGAGCCCAGCAGGAGAGAGGTGGGCTGGGGCAGCCACCGAGGAGAAGGCTCCAGCTGGGGAGACCTGCTGGGGGCTGCCAGGGCTTCAAGGAGCCTGGAAGAAAGCTGGGGACAGACTTTTTAGCAGGACCTGTTGGGACAGGAGAAGATGACCTTCAAATGTCCCTTCCAAGCCAAACCATTCTATGATAAGGTGGGAAGGAGTGAGTGGCTGCTTTGGAGTGGCAGCTGCACACATTGTGTGGGCTTGTGGTCCTCTTGTGCACTCCTGAGTCTATTCTGGGTGTCCCATGAAAATGAACTCTATCCCAGACAAAACCAGCACAGCTCCTCTCATCTCCCACCTGCTGCAGGGGAACGAGTTGACCAAGGAAGCTGTGGATGCCCCATCCCTGGATGTGTTCAAGCCCAGGCTGGATGGGGCTCTGAGCAACATGGGTTGGTGGGAGGTGTCCCTGCCCATGGCAGGGGGCTGGAACTAGATGATCTTTAAAGTCCTTTCCCACTCAAACCATCCTGTGCTTCTCTGTGCCAAGGCAGAAGATAAGCCAGGCAAGCAGAGCAGTTGCAGGGCTGCAGGCAGGGATGGGGATCTGCTGGCACAGTGTGGCTTTGTGGGCAGCCTGAAACAGGGAGGGAATGAGGAATCAAAGTCCCCTCCAGCCCTTCTTGGGGTCTGGGTTGTTTGTTTTTTTTTTTTTTTTTTCAAACAATCTGTTCTATTTGGAAATGATCCTCCTGGGAAACACCAGGAATGTTGTCAGGAATTGTCTTTGTTGTGAGGCTGAGTTACTTCTGAGTTTCCCACGGCTGTATATTAAAGCTGGTGTTTGTCAAAATGGGCATTTCTGCAAGAAATCTTCTATTCCCTGCCTCTTTATTTTTTCTTTAGGTGTGGCATGGGGAAGGAGACTCTCTGGGTTTGTGAACATGGAAAAATTTGTTCTCATTGGGGTGAATAAATAGTCAGCTTGAAAGTTTTTCCTTCTCCAAAGCCTCCCATCCAGCAGCTCCTTTGTGGTTTTTTAATAGAACTGAGGTTTTCTTTCTGGTATTCCCCATCATCTCCTGCACACATGCTGTCAGTGAGTCCCCGTGCCATGACCAGCCAGGTCCTTGGGGTAGGTTCTTTGGTCCCTTCCCCTTGAGCTCCACCTCCAGGTGCAGTTCATGCTTGGTTCAGGCAGCTTTCCACAGCTGGGAGCCCTGGGAAGTGGTTGGTCCTGCTTCTCTCATGGTGTGAGGAGGTGGTCTTGGTTCCCTTGTGCTGTGGTGTGACTTTGCTAGAGATCTGGCTGGTGGGTCCCTTGCTCTGCTGGCATGTCCCAGGTGTGGGAGCTAATGCCTCTGCTGGAAACCCTGGGCAGGTATCTCCTGCCCAGCTGCCTTGCCTGTGGCTGGACCTCCTGCAATCCTCATGCTCCCCAGAACACTGTAGAATTTTATGTTCTACACTGCAAAGCACAAGTCCCAGAACTTTGCTCTCAAAGCAGCTTCTCATGTACAAGATCCTGCTGCTGGTCATCAAGACGGGTCAGGTAGATGGTGAGTGACAACTGCTGCTGGCCACAGACATGAGACCTGCCAGCCCAACCCAACCTGTCCTCCTGGGAGCTCATGGAAATGTGACCAGCCTTGTGGTTGGGTCTCTGAGAGGGAGGGGTGAGGAACCTGGGCACTACCAGCTCACTGGGAAGCCCTGGTAGATGGCCAGCCTGCAGCTCTGAGGGTCCAGCAAGCTAGAGCAGGGCTGGGGTGTCCATCAGTTCCTAAGCTCTTGTCCATATCTCACCCAGGCTGAGTAGCTGGAGGGGATAGCACCAGAAGAGCTCTGCCTTTCATTGGGCATTTTACTCAGGAGATGCCAAAGCAGGGTCTTTCTAGACCCAAATCTGCCTCCTGAGTGGCTGCAGTTGAGGGCTCTGATCATCCTGAAGGCTTTGTGCAGCCAGCACCACCTTCCAGCAGCTCACAGTTGCTCCTTATCTGGGCTCTGCCTTCTGCCCCTGCTCTCCAGGGGTGGGTTTGGCAGGGTGGCCTGTACCACCTCACCTCCCTGTTTGCTCTGCAGCTTCACACTGAGGTTGCAACAGGAAAGCAAAGGTTAAAGATCCACCAGGAGAGAAGCTGGAGGAGCTACACAGGCCTGTGAACTATTTTTAAAGTGCTAAGGCAACCCACAGTGGTGCCTCCTTTGCCTGGAGTGTACAAATGTCACCAAGGGAGCAATTCCTCGGTGGGTCCCCACCACCCAACCTTCACGGGTGACCTGGGGAGCCCTTCACAAGGTGCTACAGGATGGATTTCATGCCTGGGCTCTGTCCTGCCCTGGCCATGAGTGCCCATGTGCCCCCTCAGCACCCCACTGGTCCCCTGGAGAAGCTGTGTCTCACTGGAGGTTTCTGCAGCTCCCTTCTCTTGGCAGCTGCGCACTGACCTGCTGCAGAGCTGCAGGAGCAGGTGGAGGAGGTGACTTCTCCAGGAGGCTCTGCCTGGGGCTGTGCTGCTGGGGAAAAAGGCAACATTTCTGTTGCCTGGAGAACTAATGTTTCCAGCATCTATCCAAGTCTTCCACCTGGGTCAGGGCAATTCCAAGCACAAACACAGGCTGGGGAAGAGTGGATGGAGACCAAGCAGCCCTGCAGAGAAGGCCCTGGGGGTGAGGAGCTGGCCGGGAACCCCCCACAGCCTGGGCTGGCTCCCCAGCGGCATGGGCAGCAGGGCAGGGAGGGGATCCTGCCCCTCTCTCCCATTTTGGGGAGACCCCACTGCAGTGCTGGGGGAGCTCTGGA
>NW_008596085.1:22655-27729 GCF_000691845.1 Merops nubicus
CTGCCCCATCCCTGGAACCATTCCAGGTGAGGTTGGCCGGGGCTCTGAGCAACCTGCTCTAGCTGCAGATGTCCCTGCTCAGGGCAGGGGGTTGGACTGGATGGACTTGAAAGGTCCCTTCCCACCCAGACCAAGCAATGGTTCTATGACTAGCGACTCCATCACAAGCAGATTAGCCAATGAATGACTGGGCGTATATTTGTGGTAAAAAAAAAAAAAAGGTAAATTTGTTTTTACCTGTTATTTTTGCCTAATGCAGGGAGGAAGAACTTGTCCTTCACATGCATTTTCTACTCTGGCCAGAAATATTGCAAGTTCTGTCAGCTCCCCAGCCTCTCTGGGCAGCCTGCTCCAGGCTCAGGCACCCTCCCAGCAAAGAATTCTGTCATCTGGTTCAGATGGAACCTCCTGGGTCCCAGTTTGTGCTCATTGCCCCTTGTTCTGTTGCTGGGTAGCACAGAAGAGAGTCTGGCCTCAGCCTCTTGACCTCCACCCATCAGATATTGATCAGATCCCCTCTGAGTCTTCCCTTCTCCAGCTGAACAGCCCCAGGGCTCTCAGCCTGTCCTGGCACAGAGATGCTCCAGGCCTTCAGCATCTTCACAGCCCCCACTGGCCTCTCTCCAGCAGTTCCTTGTCTCTCTTGACCTGGGGAGCCCAGAACTGTCCACAACCCTCCAGGGCAGAGAGGGAGGAGAACCTCCCTCGACCTGCTTCATGCACCTGAGCAGCATGTGCCCAGCACTTGTGTTCTGTGACCATCTCCTGTGACCCTGTGACTAGCACCAGGGGCCAAGGCAGCTGGAGGAGAGGGCAAGAAGGATGGGAAGGGATTTTATAGGGAAGCAGCAGCAGTGGGAAGACAGCTAGTGGGGTTTGGAAAGGTCCTGGCTTCGGCTGGGAGATGCTGGAGGTCGGGGCTGGGGAGGAGGGAGCAGAAGGGGCTGGGTCCAGGAGCTCAACCCAGGGACACACAGTCTGTGGCTCCCTCTGCTGAGCCTGGCCCGGAGCTCTGCTCCACACTGGAGAGGAGCAGCAGGTTCCTGGGGGGCTGGGAAGGCTTTTGAGGTCACCCCAATGCCCCATGGGGGATGTGGGGAGTAGGGCACCCAGCAACTGGGTGCTGCAGCCCTGGGGGCAGCTTCTTCTGAGGGCTGGAGATGCTGCTGCTTCACTAAGCTGCCAGGATGAGCTTTTTAATTATTATTATTTAAAATGAGCCATAAATGTATTTTCCATAGAAAAATGGGAATTCTGGCAGCGCTGGGCAATTTCTCCTCTGACCAGGCTTGGTCAGGAGGATGGTTTGGGGGCAGAAAAGAGGGAAAATGCTGCTTGGCCCTTCCAGGCAGGCTGCAAGCCCTGCTCTGCTGCCAGCCCAGCTCCACCAGCGCTGGGTGAAGCCACAGGCTGTCCTCCTCCTGCTGCTGCCTGCCTTGGAGCCACCAGCCCCACGGCAGCCCGAGCAGCTTTGGGACCCTCTCCCCCAAACTGCAGAGGGATGGGTGCTGGTGCTGGGCTGGTGTAGACATCCATCCCCAGGCACCTTGCTGGGAGATGCAGGGGGGTGGCCACACCTGCACCCAGCTGCAGACTCTGCCTGTGTCAGGTGTCTCCCTGTAGCTGCAGGGTGTCTGTTCTGACCCCTCACCAGAAGCTGTGACCCACGGGGTCACAAGAGAGTTGTGCTGCTGGTGTGGGTGTCCTGGCCTGGCTTAGAACAGAGCTGATTCTGTTCAGTGATGTCACCTCTCAGCTCAGCCCCTGCCCAGCCCCTGCCCTGGCTGAAGGTCCCGGCAGATCTCTCCAGCCAGTCTCTGGGTGAGGGATCCCAAACTGGGCAGTGAGGGATTCCAGCCCATGTAGGGCATGGGCAGTATCAAGCTGGGGGATGATGAGGGTCAGGGCTCTCCTCCTGTGTCTGAGGAGGACTCTGCCCAATCTGCCTTCCATCCCCATCCATGTGTCCCTGAACCCAGCTCCCGAATCCAGCTGCTAAATCCAGTTCCCAGCTGCTGCTGAGCCCAGTCTGGGACTTCCCCAGTGCCTGCCCACAGCATCAGTGGTGACAGTGACATCACTGCCATCAGGGGGTTGGGTTTGATACTGGTTTTGTACATATTCCATTTTAGTATTATTATTTTAATTAAAGCTGTTTTAATTTCCTTTTTTCTGCTTTGTAAGCCTCTCTCCCTTACTCCCTTTCCCTTCCCCTGTGGGAGGGCAGAGGGGTTGACAGAGAGCATCTCTTGCAGGTCTGGGGGCTGTCCTGACCCAACCTGTGACAGAGCCCACAGCAGGAGCCTGGGGCTGGGGACAGGGGGACAAGAGCATCTCCTGGGAGGATGACCCTGGCTGGCTGCTTCTCTATCACCCTTTGGGTAGACATAGAGAAGACCCCCTCGACAAGATAACTGGGGCTTGGTGAAGCCTTTGGTTGCTGGTACGGAGTCATCCAACAGCTCCTGACAGCATGGAATGTTTTGGTGGGGTTTGGTTTTGTTTTGTTTTGTTTACTTTTTTTCTGTATTTAGCCTCTCTGCAGTTCACCATCAGTGGGACCTGCAGCCTCTCCCTCACCCTTAGACTTTCTTTGGAGCTTTTTCAGCCCCTCCAGCTCAAATTCTCCATCCCAGGGTGTTTTGCTTTTCCCTTTCTCTTCTCATTCCCTGTTCATGCAACAAGGCCGTGCTTTGAGCCCCAGCTGCTGGGCACCCATCGTGGAAAGGCAAAGGGCTACAGGAGGAACCAGCATCTCACTGGGCTTCTGGTCAGCTGTGTTGGCAGGGCTGGTGCCCAGTGGGTGCAGGGAGCCTCTGCCCATGGGCTGCAGCTGTGGGTGCTCTCCTGGGCAGAGTCATTCAGCTGGGAGCCAACACCACAGTGAAGCTTCCCCCCCTGGGAGTGCCCTACCTGTGATGCTCAGGAGCACCTTTAAATAGAAGGGGTTTGAGGACAAGCTTTTGGGGTGCTTGGCCTCAGCAGCACCTGGGGAGCTTGCTAGGAGACTCTTCCAAGGAGAAGCAGCAGATGAGGCTTTCAAATAACCTGAAGAAGTCCTCCAAGTTCTGCTCATCACAGGAGACATTAACCACCCTGATGCCTGCTGGAGGGACACCACAGCAGGGTCCAGGCCACCCAGAAGGCCTCTGGAGGGTACCTGTGGCATTGCCCTGCCACAGGCAAGTGAGGGGAGATGCTCTGCTGCACCTCATGCTTGCAGCTCAGTAAAGTCTAGTGGGGAATGTGAAGGTTGGGGCAGCCCTGGATGCCCAAGGAGCTCCTGACACAGCTCAGACATTTAACAGGAAGGATACAAAAGGTGGAAGCAGGGCTAGGGGTCCCAGGAGAAGCACAGGGACGCTGTGTGGGCATCCAGAGATGGGGTGTGGGAAGCCAAAGCTCACCCGGAGTCAGATCTGGTGAGAGATGTGGACATGCACAAGTCCATGGGGCATGATGGGATGTAACCTGGGGTGCTGTGGCAGCCACTGCAAAGCCACTGTTAGGGATCTTGGAAGGGCCATGGAGATTGGGGAGGTTTCTGAGGACTGGAAAAGAGCAAAAGTCACTCCTTCCCCAGGGAGGACAAGAAAGAGGCTCTGGGGAGCTGCAGGCCAGTCAGCTTCACCTCTGCTCCTGTGAAGCTGGTGGAGCAACTAAGCCTGGACAGGATTTCCAGACTCCTGGAGGGCAGGAAGGTGATGGGGAGCAGGCAGCACGGCTTCAAGGGGAGCGTGTGTCCAGCCAGCCCTCTGTGGTGCAGCGACTGGCCCAGTGGGTGAGGGCAGAGCTGTGGGTGCTTTTTCTGGACCTCAGGGAAGCTTTTGGCACCGTCTCCCACAACACTCACATGGACAAGCTGATGAAGTCCAAGCTGGATACGTTGACATTGATGTGGGCTGAAAACTGGCCAGCCAGCCGGGCTCAGAGGACTGGGTTCACTGGGACAAAGTCCATCTGGAGACTGGTCAGCGGTGGTGTGCCCCCGGGGTCAATAATGAGGCCAACGACTCTTTAACCTGGTCATTAATGACCTGGGCACAGGGACACTGGCAGCACATCTGCAGCTCAGACAGAAAGGGCAGGAGGGGATGATGCACCAAAGGGTCAGGCTGCTCTTCAGAGGGGCCTGGACAGGCTGGAGAAGTGGGCTGAGAACCTTCTGAAGTTCAGCAAGGAGCCAAGTCCTGCCACTGGGGAGGGGTAACCCCAGTGCACACGGGGGCCAACCAGGTGGAGAGCAGCTTTGCAGAGGAGGACCTGGGGATCCTGGTGGACACCGAGCTGCCCTTGGGCCAGCTCTCCACCCCCACAGCACACCAGCATCCTGGGCTGCATTAGGAAGACCATCTCTGGCAGGTCAAGGCAGGGTGATCCTGCCCCTCTGCTCAGTGCTGGTGTGCTGGATCTGTGTTTGGCTTCCCAATACAGCAGGGGCAGGGACACACGAGTACCACAAATGGCCAAGCTGATTGTTTAGAGCTTGGATTGGTTGAGAAAAGCCTGTGGAAGTTTGGCTTGGTCAGCGTGGATAAGTGGAGGCTTGAGGGGTGGTGTCTTATTGATGTGTCTGATGGGAGGGGATGAAAAAGAGCTAGAAAAGGCAAGGAAATAGAAAGCTGAATATATGAAATTCCATTTCAACATCAGGCAAAGCCTTTTTTTAACCAGAAGCGTGGCCTAACCCTGCACAAGGCTGCCCGGAGAGGTCGTGCAGCCACCACGCTTGGAGATAACCAACCCCTCCCTGAGCATCCTGCCCTTGTGCTGCAGGTCCAGGGGTCCCTGCCCACCTTGGCAGCAAAGAGCACCAGCCTGGGCAGAGCCCAAAGCTCAGAAACCGTGGAAAAACCCAGGCCAGACATCCTGGTCCTGCCCTTGTCCTGCAGCTCCAAGCATCCTTCATCCTTCCCTGCCAGCTCCAGCCCAAGGCAGGTCTGAGATTTCCAGGTTTTAAGCCCAGAACCAGCCCAGCCTTAAACCCCCAGATATCTCCACGCTGAGCCTCTTGGCCAAGCCCCTCCACGACCTCAGCTGCAGCCTCCGAGCTGCTCCAACTCCAATTCCTGCT
>NW_008596085.1:27760-28934 GCF_000691845.1 Merops nubicus
AAAATCCCTCGTCCCCCCAGCTCCCGGGGTGTGGGCATCCCAAGGGGATAAAGAACGCCAGGGATTTGTAAACCCTACCACGGGCTTTCTAGAAAGATAATAAACCCCCCAAGAAGAGCCACACAACTCTCCTCCCCTCCCTTACCCCACGGGGCCAGCTAGTTATTTTATTCTATTTTTTTTTTAGAAAAGCACGAGGCTTTCTGCCAAAAAAGAGTGTAAATAAGGAGGCGCCACACCCCAGTGTTACAAAACCTTGTATTAATCATCTCCCTTCACTTTCAATATAACGTTGATATGAAATATAGCCACGGGTCCTAGTTACATGGGAGGAAATGAGTAATAAATACATCGGAGCAAGTTTGAACTCACGAGGGTGTTTCACTGGGAACACATTTGAAAACTGTACACTTGCAAAGACCGGCATCTCCAAACATGAGTATTTCTTTATATCAGGAAGCTTTTACATGTAACAAACATGCTGTTTCCATATATGACAAAGAAAAGAAAACAAAAAGGAGAAAAAAAAAATCTTCAAAAATAGGCATTGCTCGGCAACATTAACTAGGCAAAAATAGTTCTTTGTGCACTAATTTTGTACAGAAAAACCAGGATTAAAGGCATGCATGGACAATAAAAGGCTGCCTGGGAACGGCATGCAACAGAAGAGAGTTCAAAGCTTTGTAAAATAAGCTTACAATATGCATAAATACAGAAGGGTTATATATATATTAATAAGGGAGGAAGTATTCTGTTTAACATTATTAACATTCCTGGTTTTGGGTGCTTTTTTTTTTTTTTTTTTTTGTGTGTGTATGTGTTTTTTTTTAATTTTTTTTAAATTTTTTTTTTTTCTTCCTATTCCTCCCAGAGGAATACACATTCACCTTTAAGTAAAGATAAAGGAATACAAAAAATAAAACTCACTTTGCAAACTCTGATGACTCGTATAAAATCAACTTTAGTGTTATCGCCGCCGTGTGCAAATTATAGACGTCTGCAGGACCCACTTCCCACCACCAGGCACATTCAGAAAAGCCTAAACCTGGGGTGCTGCTGCACCCCGACATGGAGAAAGGTGACAACAGAAAGAGTTTCCCTCAGTGCTGACCAAACTCGCGGGCGTCAATCACAGTTTGGGATTTACCTGCTGGATGCTGGCCGGGCTGCACAC
>NW_008596086.1:0-393 GCF_000691845.1 Merops nubicus
TAATACACTTTCCCTGATCTTTGCAACAATTGTGGAATTAATCAGTTGTAAAGTTGAAAGAATGGGTGGCTTCTCCAAAAGTGTGTTGGTGGGCACAGTGACAAGGTATTTTTGCAGCATAGTATTTGACTTCTTGTTGTGTTATTTACTGAAGCATTAATAGAGGGTTTTTTTCTGTTTCCCAGAATGAGGAACCAGAAGGGATCTTCACAGTTCTCCTGTGATATAGCTCACAGCTGTGGACTTGTGAGGAAAATAAAATTTATGAAAGCTGATGGTACAAACTGTATCACTAGTTGCAACCTTGGGAACACTGGTCTTTTCATTTATTTAAAAGAAAATAATGTTGATAGAATGTAGAACCACAGAAACAAAAAGACCAATTGATTTATT
>NW_008596087.1:0-946 GCF_000691845.1 Merops nubicus
TTAGCAGGGAGCAGAGCTTCAGAAGACTCACTACTGTATCACAACTGGAGTCCAGTGTCCCAGGTCATGTGGATACACTGGTACAATACCCAGGCACTGTGTGAGCCTCAAAGGATTACTCCAGGAAGAAACAAAAGGAATGGCCCTCACCCAGCACCTTCCAAACTTACAGATGGACCACGACTCCCACTCCCCATCCTCCTGCACTGCTGAGAGGAAGGAGGTAGAAGAGCCAGGAGTGAAGCTGAGCCCATGAAGAAGCAAAGGGAGCTGGTTTTTACAATTCTTATTTCTCAATATCCAACTCATTCATTTGCAATAAATTAATTTCCATAAGCTGAGTTGGTTCTGCCCTCGATGGTAATTGGTGAGTGATCTCCCTGTCCTCACCCAGAGCCAGGAGCCCTTCAGGGTGTTTCTCCTTCCTCTGTCCTGCTGGGAAGGGGAGGTGACAGAGCAGCTCGGGGGTCACACAATCACAAAATATCTGGGCTGGAAGGGACCTCCAAAGTCATCTAGTCCAACCCCCTGCCATCAGCAGGGACATCTCCAACTAGATCAAGCTGCTCAGAGCTTCATCCAGCCTGATCCTGAATGTCCCCAGGGATGGGGCCTCCACCACCTCTCTGGGCAACCTATTCCAGGGATCTATCACCCTCCTACTGAAGAACTTTTTCCTGACATCTAACCCAAATCTGCCCTTTTCTAGCTTAAAGCCATTAAGCTTTAAAGCCTGATCACCCAGCAGCCAGCCAAGGTCAACCCACCCCCTTATTAAAGGTGATAATTAGTATGTGATGTGGACACCCACTCCCCTTGGGGCGAGGTCTGAGCCCCTCATTTACTTCCTGCAAGCCTCTGAGGGGCCAGGTGGAAGAGAAGCACGTGGAGCAGGAACCCCCAGGGTGGGACTGGAGTTAGCCTTTGAAAGTCTCCACATCCCTTG
>NW_008596088.1:0-1726 GCF_000691845.1 Merops nubicus
CAATTCTATGATTCTCTGATTCTATGAAACTCATACAAAAATCTCATTGAAACTCTTAAGTCACAAATTATTAAGCAAATGTTTAATTTTAAGCATATTTTCAGCCCATCCTAATCAGTATAGATAACCTTTAAGGATACATTTTGATGGGGCTGAGATCCTACATAAGCACTATCCTGAGTGAAAAATGATACTAAGGAAGAACACAAGTCTCCAACTGCATCTGAACTTAACATTTTTAATGAAAACGGGCATTTTGCTGGCCCAGGAGAAATGTAGGATATTATACAGTGGGTTTCTCAGCTGTCTGAAAAAAAAAACATTTTCCCTTCTTTCTCCTACCACTATTATAAGTGAATGTAAGGTGGTTAAACAAAGAGCAACTGACATCATCTGCCCAGACTTGTGCAAAGCATTTTGCACTGTCCCACAAGACATCCTTTGTCTCTATGTTGGAGAGATACGGATTTGAGAGATGAACCATGGATAAGGAATTGGATAGATAGTTGCAATCAAAGTTATGGTCAACAGCTCTATGTCCAGCTGGAGACTGGTCACTAGTGGTGTTCATTAAGGGCGCGGTATTGGGACCGCTGCTGTATAACATCTATGTTGGTGACAAGGACAGTGGGATTGAGTGCACAATCAGCAAGTCTGTGGATGACACCAAGCTGAATGGTGTGGCTGATGCTCTGGAGGGATGGGAGGTCAACCAGAGCAACCTTGACAGGCTAGGAGAGGTGGGTCTGTACAGACCTCAAGAAGTTCAACAAGGCCAAGTGTCCAAGGTCCTGCACATGGGTGAGGACAATCCTAAACATGGACACAAGCTAGGCAAAGATTAGGTCGAGAACAGCCCTGCAGAGAAGTACTTGGGCATGCTGGTGGACAAAACCCAAAGTCTGAGCCAGCACTGTGCTCTCACAGCCCAGAGAGCACATCATATTCTGGCCCACACCAAAAGAATTCTGGCCAGCAGGTCAAGAGAGGTGATTCTGCCCCATCTGCTCTGCTCTGGTGAGACCCCACCTGGAGTCCTGTCTCCAGCTCTGGAGTCCTCAAGCACAGGAAAGACGTGGACCTTCTGGAGCAGGTCCAGAGGAGTGCTGCAGAGGTGGTCAGCAGGCTGAAGCTCTGCCCCTGGGAGCTGGGCGAGCCGCCGCTGTTCAGCCTGGGGAAGAGAAGGCTCCAGAGATTTCATATAGTGGCTTTCCAGCGACTTAAAAGGGGACCTGCAGGAAAGCTGGGAGGGGGCTCTTTATCAGGGAGTCTGGTGACAAGATGAGGGTTAACAATGGCAAACTGAAGGAGAGTAGATGTACGTCAGATATTAGGAAGCAATCCCTAACTGTGAAGGTAGTGAGATAATGGAACAGAATGCCCAGGGAAGTTGGGGATGCCCCTCCCTGAAAATGTTGAAGCCCAGGCTGGACAGGCCTTTGAGCAACCTGGTGCAGTGAGGGTGTCTGCCTGTGGCAGAGGGATTGGAACTAGATGGTCTTTAAATGTCACTTCCAATTGAAACCATTCCATGATTCTATACTGTCTGCCTAGATATCTTAAGATGAGCACAGGGAGTAAGTATGTTTTCTGAAGTGGAATCATCCCAGCTGTGTCAGCACTGGTATTATGATTTATATCAGCAGACAACCTAAACAAGGAATCACTTAAAATAAATTCCAGCCCGTTACTCTAGACTCCAAAGGCAAAAAGTATCACACTCTTT
>NW_008596088.1:1757-11397 GCF_000691845.1 Merops nubicus
TCTTTATAAATAAATAGTAGCATTTTCCCCAGATGTGAAATTAAACAAATAATTTTTAAAATTCAAAGAAGTAGTGAACATATTAGCTCCTCTGGTTGCCTGTTTCAGTGAACTGCCTTCAACATTAAAATATCCAGGTGAAAATATTTGGACTTCTGACAGCAGAGACAGAAGGGATGAAATCCAGTTTAATTATCCTGAGCTAAGATGCTTTTCTTTAATAGCTGGTCATCTTTCCCAAGAAATATATCATTAAAAGCAGGAAACTTGTGGCTGTAGGACAATTTGTCTATACAGTATGGTGACTGCAAGTGGAACTGAACATGTTTCAGAGAGTGTATGGCAAGCACTGTCTGAAGTTTTACTGGATTATAAAGGGGAGGGACTGTTGCAAAATACAGTCCTCTAGCCTTACCCACCCCAGTCCAGCCATACACTACTGAACAGAGGGCTACAGAGACAGTTTTTACAGTGTAAAATAGAATGGAAACGATGTCATACTGCTCACCTCCCCATGACAGATTGCTTGCCATGATAGTATGTTTTCCACCACACATTTCATAATTTAAAAGCAAAGTACAGCCCTTTACTTTCACTAAACCAGAGACTATGACTCAAGAGGACTTGAGCTGTGAAACCATCTCCTTTCCATCTCTCATACTTGGCTTATTAATTGGAAAACTAGGTCATTTCAGATCTAAGTAATGAATTAAAAGAAAATAACCATAGCAACATCATAACCCCAGGACACTTAAGAGCAACTATTTCTTTTCCATCTAAAAATACAACTGTTGTGCCTTTTATCTCTCTGAGGGACAAAGGGACAAAAATATTGCATTACTCTTCCTTTCTTGGCATCCCTACTGGTGTGGTGTATGGGCTCTGAGCTCAGACTTCCCCATGGTGACAGTCAGTGTAATGAAGAGTCACTGCCCTTGTAATCTCGAAATCCAAGAAGAGGCTAAGTGAAGAAAGGATCGTTGCCTAGCAGTATCATGCTCTGAAGCAGGAAAGCCAAAGTCAAATGTCCTCAACCCCTAGCCTATGCCTAAAGTACAAGGAAATCCTCCTTATCAAGACAAAAAAAGAAGTTTAGTAATAACAATCTACTCACGGCAGAACTTATTTGCCTACACAATATGTTACTGAGGTGTTCTCAAGATGGAGAAGGAATTCTCACCATTTATGTTAATTGAAAGGCTAAGTCTATACTACATGGGCAAAAACCCTTTCAGACACAAATTCAAATCATTTCAATGTCATATTCCCATTCCAATATTTGTACAACAATACATACATACATGAAACATCCATATTGACTTATGGAATGAATGCTACTGTTGAGAAAGGGAGACTAAAATTACCTCTCATCAGTAACAAACTCCTCCATTAGATTTCTTGTCAGCCTTCAAAGTTTCTTTTCAGGAAAGTAACTGCTGTTATTTATCTGCATTGTCGACTTAGCCTGGCCACACCCAACTATATTATTATTACCCAACTATAGATTTTTTCTTACTTTCTAATGAAAAGGAGGGTTCCTTTGTAATGACCAGACTCGCCCCACTTTAATCACTTCCTATTGTGTCTGTGCATAGGAAGATTTAACAGCTCATTAACTGTGTTGACTAATAATCTGCACAGGGGAAACAATGTTGTAGCTCATCAAACGTAATCAGCTACTAACTGAAAGGAAATGAAACTTCAAAATTATATAGCACCCTCCATTGAGGCAGTGTAACAAAGGGTGTTTTTAGGTTCTGTGAGACAGAAGCTCTTTACAGTCTCCTCAAGGATGGACATCAGTAGCTATTTTGCAGCTAAGGACAACACAAGTATTCCTGGAAAAAGCACTTAATTGTACTAGGGAAATTATTTTACTTTCCAAAAAGAACAATCACAGGAATTATATACATATCAGAATGGATGCTATTGTACAAAAATTCATCCAAAAAGAATAGGCTTCATAGTTCTCTTTGATCATAAAATGACACTATAACTTATGTTTCCACAAGTTATTCCATATCTTCAAAACAAATTTCTTGTATTAGAAGATCAACACCAACATTTTTAATATCAAGAGACAGGACAGCTTCAGAACACCTCACCAGTTCCTCTGCCATTTTTTGTAAGTGTACGTAGAGATGATTTTACTTAATAACTCAATCCAGTAAAATCATGTTATATACCACTAGCTGAAGCAATGTATATATCATAACCGACTTCTAAAAGTGATCTGCTTATTTATAGCTATATTTAAAGAAACACACTTTTCTGAAAGCTCTGAAAAACTTGTGTGAAAAACATGCACCTTTAACATTCCTCAGCTTAAGTACCCGAAGACAAGACTCACATATGAACTTTTAGAGCCTTTTGCTTTGAGACAAGTACTTTTGTTTTTCCCACATTCTCTTGATTCATGGCTGTTCATGTAGACCAACTTTTATTCATGAGTCAAATGGTACAGTATACCATCCATCATGTTAAAAACACTGAAGCATCATAAAGCAATTTAATCTGTTCATCACTTTATGATTAGCATTCTTATCCCCATTTTTCCATAAGGAAAAAAAAAAAAAAGGCAAAAAAGCAAATAGCCCTAATCAAGGGAAGCCTTCAGTTGGTATTTCTCTACTTGGAATAAATATGACATGTAGAAATAGCAACAATGATGCTATTACAGATGTTTTGTCCTATGTCAGGTCTTGGAATCAAAGAGTGGAACCACATCATATGGAGTACGTGCATATTGCTGTGTATATGTGCCATACACATGTGATGTCCTCAAACTAGAATGTGATGTGAAAGCTATCATGGGAACAAAATCAGAACTTTTTGAAGTTTAGTTGCAATAGCAATTACAACGAACTATAGCCTCACTTGCAAGAACTACTCCTGGATATTTCATTGTGTCTTACATTAAAAGTAGTCAAAATATTTTCAGCTTCAGAGAAAGGACAGATTTTGGAAAGGCTGCTTGATCAAAGCTAGAATGCAGAGATGCAGTTGGTTTGACAAGAAAGTTTTATGTGGTGACAAGTGGGGAAAGTGGTTTTCAGACACCCCAACCTGCTCAAGCATCTTTCTACTTTAACTCAACTGCATATTTTTTCAAAAAATGTTCAGAGATTTGGTTTGACTCCTTTGAAGAAGGTAAGTTCTGAAACTTCAGATGTTGCCACAAAACTAGATTTTCATCCTTTGGTTAGATCTACTCATAATTTCTTGCCTGAATCCATTTCAGTGGCACATGAAAACAAAAACGCTCATTACTGCACTCAAATGATTGTTTGCTGTTTTTTTGTTGATGGTGGTTTTCTGTTTGTTTGTGGCTGTTTTGTTGTTGTTGTTGGTTTGGTTTTTGTGTTGTTTTGTTTTGTTTTGTTTTTTTAAACTGTTGGCAGTTTAAAGGAAGAAAAGTTAGGGGTGTATTGCTGCTAACCAAAATTCATATGCTGTGTTAACTTTTACTGCGTGGCTTCCTGAATTTTTTAGCAGGGGAAACTGCTTGAGGCAGTGCCCATAACCACACCATTTCTGAGTGAGTAAGATTCACATTTGTGTAGCTTTCTTGAGCAAAAATGGTGGCTGGTATTTTTGAAAAGGAGCTGCTGTCTTTATGAACAAGAGAAGACAGATAGAAGAAATATTGAGAACTGGATTTCATAGGTATTTCGGCAGAAGAAGGATTCACTACACAGTTCAATCCATAGAAGTGTTAACAGTAGTATAGTCTTCCCTCTGAAAAGCATATTACAATTTATATCACAGTTTGATGACACAGGGAATTCAGTAACAATGCTGGTTTTAAACCTCCGGGCTTTTTTCCTGGCTCTTGGCAAAGTTTGCTACCAGCCTCATTGTGCTGACAACTCAAAAACTCAGAGATGTACCGTGAACATTTCATAGAACCTGAAAAAAAAAAATGCTCTCTCTTCTTTTGCCTCAGATATTTATTTTTTTTTTTTCAGGCTGACAA
The DNA here is from genome assembly GCF_000691845.1 of Merops nubicus. NCBI lineage: Eukaryota > Metazoa > Chordata > Aves > Coraciiformes > Meropidae > Merops > Merops nubicus. The sequence goes on from NW_008596088.1 coordinate 5,734, forward strand.
ATTATGAATTCTGACTTTCAGCAAGAGACAGAAAATGGGAAGCCAATGAAGTACCAGATCCAAACTTGAGCTTCACAGTAGTATCTTCAAATCCTAATGCAGCTTTAGTTCAGAGACTGACACACACAACATGGCCTCTGCTACTTCATGCGCTGTTGGCCTGAAGAAACAGGATGATAATGGCAGACTCATCTCAGGAAGCACTAGCCTGAGACCAAGCGTTGCCACACACCCAAACAGAACACGCCATCTACTGTCGTTACCGACATTTGAACCCAGGATCGCTGCAACTCAACCTCTACCATTGTTTTGCCAATGACCAGGCCCAACAAAAATGATAGCACCACCAGCAGGAAGATGAACCAATACACAGACTGTATTGTAGACAAGAAGGACATTCCATGAATGATCACTAGGGGTACAAACAGATCAATCAGCTGGTACATAATCGATGCCACCCTCAACGATCCCACAAAGGACATAACTCGGCCCACAACAGGTGGTACAAACAGAGACCTCAGGTTGCCCACAGTTGGCATGGGAAACAGCCAGACCAGCAGGCTGAACACATAAGAGAAAGGTGCCCACATAGTGACTCTCACCCGATCAGCCCATGTTCTCAAAGGTCTAAACAGACTGGGGCCCAGCTCTAGGGAGAGTCAGGAGGTCTGCCCTGAACCAGGAAGCTCTGTGGAGTGCACTCCACAGACAGACACTCCTGACTCCCTGCCAGTGGTCCCAGCTTTTATCCCCAAGCAGACCCCTGACCTTTGTCAACTCACTGCGGGACCCCTGGGGCTCATTTCCCTTCTGGCTCTCCCTGCAGGGCCGGCCGCACCCTGGGGGGAAGCTATAAGGCAAACTCACCCCCTCTGTATGAAGGGCTGTGGGAATCACCCATATGTCAACCTTAATTCGGGGGCTCGGGGTTCAGACCCCAGCATTTCAACCGTTGAGGGTCACCGCAGACACTCACTCCAATGTGGAAGATGCTGCAAATGGCGTTTATTGCGTCGGTACGAATGCTTATGTATGTTAAGCCACGCCCACAATGCCCCTCGTGGGTGGTCTGAGCTTTCCGTTACATCACGAGATCTTCCGAACGCCGATCCCTGCCTCGGGCAGGCTCTGCTCACCACAACAATCTACTTTAACAAGCAAGTATTGTCCTATATTCTCTCTACAGAAATTACAAGGGCTAGACTTTTCCATCTCCTGCTGCCCTCTCAAAGAGGGAGGGAAAGAATAACTTCAGCCAACCCCAGGACTAGATGAGGGAAGAGACCAAAAAGGCATGACATGGGATGAACACCATAAAGAACATCAGGAATTTTCTTAGAAAGTCCACCAGAAGTCATCAAAGAGTTAACCAGCATCATGAGTTCCTGACAGTAGAGGTAAAAAAGCACCACTGTGCACTCTTAAATGTTATAGACACCACTTCTCTTATTCCAGGTACTCATCTTTGACCAGCTCTTGAGGAAGATGTTTTTCTACACAGGCCGCAATTTTTGTGAGGAACAGACAAGAGAAAGGACCCTTTTCAGACCTAAGTGTTTAAACAGAATGCATTCCTTTGAGTTTACATCAGAAGGTGGGGAGTAAAGAAGGGCTTATGTGGGATAAGAATAAGATTGTACTGCATACTAGTGACATGGTTACCAAAGTCATTCCTGGAAACAGTGTCTCAGCCCAGCTAAAACACAACTACAACTGTATAAGTGATTTTTATTTGAATTATAATGGAAGGTACATATAATGGTAATTCAAGGGGGGCTGTCTCCAGAGGGTACCTCATAAGAAAGAGTATTCTGGCCTGAAAAGCTGAAAGCATCGTGCTCTCGGAGTCCTGTTTTAATATGCACAGACTCCTCAGGGCAGTGATCTGAAAGTAAAGCAGCTATACACCATTGATGAAGATGATTGTGGTAGACTCACAAAACTGCTATATTAGAGACTGATAGAAATCTGGTTGATTCTTCTCTCCAGTTTCTGTATGAAATGGTCATACAAGAATGACATTTGCAGCTAAATGTTCAAATAAGTTTATATCTAAACATGCATCCCTTTTTATCCTTCATTTCTCTTTTCCTCAGAGGGTCAATAGTAAGGGGAAATAAAGATCTCTTAACTGTTAGAAATCACCAATTTTGTGGCTACTGGCTGCAGTTTTACTTGAAAAAAAAAAAAACAGAAGTCACTTTGCAAGACAGCATCATTGATACAGAAAGTTTTCTTTTCTTTAAAAGTAACTGTCAGCAACTTCGAAGAAGTATAGTTATACACAAAACTACCTGTCAGGAGAACACTACGTACTGGAAAAAAAGCCTAAGTACAAAGAGAGGTAACTATTATGTATTTCAGAGGGAAGGGTGGGGTTTGTTTTCATGTTTAAGATATGGAAAGATTTTTCTTTAAAAGTTTGAACTGACTGCAACATCTATTTACTGAGAATGCAACAAAAGAGTCTAAAATATAGAACAACTAATCCACTTAGAATTTAATTTGCTGTAGAGAATCCTGTACATTTTACACTGCAAACCCATTGTTCTATAATCAGAGAGTGTGCACTATAATTTTGTTGTAGATATGCTTCTTCATATCTAAGAAAGTTGAGAAAATTTGTCTTTAAATTAAAAAGGTCAGCTCACCAATAAGGGAACACTTGGTAGGATTTCCGAGCTGCAGCTGAAGAGAGTCATGTTAAAGGAGGAACAAAAAGGCCTACTTCATAGGACCATTTCCAGGAAATAATATGTTGTGATATATTCTGGCAGATGTATTGCTTATGTAAAAAGACCTATTTATTAAATATGCATATTTTTCCAATGCTCCCCTATCTTTAAAAATATTCTGACTAACAGAAAAAAGATTTGCTATGATGAAAGAGGCCTAGCTCATAAATGCCTTAATTAAAGGAATATGATCAAATTGCAACAGGTTGTACATAGATATATAATAGATTGTTTCATCTGTTGTCCTCAGCAGCACTTTTGTGAATATAAATTAAAGGTTTTAGTGGGAAACCACAGTGTATGTATTTTTTTTACTTTGTATACTCGACAGCTGTTTGGTTTAAAGTAATTTTAGTAGATATTCTCTGTGTAGCACAGCACAAGCATGCTCTTCATTTCTCATCTTTTGGTAGAGCTTTCAAAGAGTAACAAGAGAGGGGCTTTTTTTAAACAGAAAAAGTTCCATTAATCAGCAAAAAGTGGCACACAGACTAAAGGGCAGAGAGAGTAGCTGCAAGTTCTTTTAACAAAGTTCACAGCATACTTTTCATGTAAATTTCTATGGAGATTATTAAACTCTTATTTTTAATGTTTCCAGCCAGTGTATGAAAAAAATCTGGACTAGACTGCTAGCCTGAAGAATAGTGTCCAGAAGCATTTTGTTACCCTTGACCTTGTCTGAAAGCTTGCTTTCCAGAGACTCCTTGTCTTCTGAGAACTTCCTAACAAAAATGCATTAACAATGAGTTCTGGTCTGTATCATCCTGCAATACCACTTTTCTTGCACAGAAATGAAAACAAAAGTGCTTACTTGCATAACCCACCATGCCATTTTCCTTTTTGTTCCCATGGTCTTTGGTCTTGGCTAATACGCTTATCAAAAGAACATTGGAATGTTACCAGCTTTGCTTGAAATAAGCAATATGGCCTCCTAGAAGAAAATAAAAGACTGTCCACTTCTAAGTTGGTCTAGCTATTTATTTAACGGCTGAAATGTTTTTTTTTTAAATTAATTAACCAACTAAAATCAAAATTGCAACAAGGTAAGCTGGCTGAACACAAGCCAGAAGTGTGCCCAGGTGGTCAAAAAGGCCAGTGGCATCCTGGCTTGTATTAGGAATAGTGTGGTCAGCAGGACTAGAGAAGCAGTTGTTCCACTGTACTTGGCACTGGTGGCCCCACATCTCGAGTACTGTGTTCAGTTTTGGGCACCACAGTACAAGAAGGACATTGAGGTTCTAGAGAGGGTGCAAAGAATGGTAACAAAGCTGGTGAAGGGTCATGAGGATAAGCCTTATGAGGAGCAGCTGAGGGATCTGGGGTTGTTTAGTCTGAAGAAGAGGAAGCTGAGGGGACACCTTATTGCTCTCTACAACTACCTGAAGGGAGCTGGGTGTTGGCCTCTTCTTACCTGCCACAACTGACAGGACAAGAGGAAATATTATTAAGTTATGCAAGGGGAGGTTTAAGTTAGACATTAGGAAAAACTTCTACACTGAAAAGGTGATCAAACACTGGAACAGGCTTCCCAGGGAAGTGTTTGAATCACCATCCCTGGTTGTATTTAAAAAACATCTAGTTAGGATGCTCAGGGATAGGGTGTAAAAATGACCTAGTAGAATTAGATAATGGTTGGACTCGATGATCTTAAAGGTCCTTTCCAACCACAGTGATTCTATTATTCTGTGTGGTTCTGTAAAGATGGTGTTATTAGCAGTATTTCACTACAGGTAAATTTGGCCCAACACTTATTTTTTCTTACAGTATTTGCAAGACTGTGTTCCAAATAAAAGCTCTCTGCACTCCTAGACATCAACATCATTTCCATGGACCAAAGAGTCTGATGGCCTATTAAAACCAAATAAGTCTGGAAGCCCTTCAACAGCAAGTCTGCTTCAGAACAGCCTGCCCCCTCTGTAGCCACAGATTCCAAACAATGTCCTTTCACATGCATCTCCATCACAGGTAAGGATAATAAGGAGGGGGCAAGGCAGCACACCCTGAGAGTTGTCCAGTCTCTTTGTCTGAATGTACCCTCATCCTGTATTCCCTCCTTCCTCCCCCTCTTCACCCCATTATCATATCAAGTGAATACATCCCCTTAAAGTATAGATACAATTCAGTTAAGAACACAAAGACTTCCTAGGAATCTACATAACACCTTGACCTAATGCACCTTCGTTAAGAAAAAAAAAATAATGAGGAAGAGTCCAAGTGACTCCAAGGGAGTTACTTAAATCATGGGAGGGTGCAGCAGTGTGCCCTGAACACGCCAGTGTGCCAGCTCTTCAAACATTTGCTTTGCTGCTGTATCAGCCTATCCCAGGGTTAATACCATCTGTGTGATTTGATTAAGCTCTGAGAAGAGAGATCATTCCTTCCCTGTATCCATGTTTCCGAACTCTAATTATATTCTCCTCGTATGGAAGTCGAGGATATAGTTAGACTTTTCCCTGTCCTCAGAGTCCACTCCAAAGTAGCACTTAGACTGTCCTGTCTAGTAAGGCAGATTTTCCTGGCCTATACTTAAGCAATAAAACACGACAGGTAGTGCATTTTCAGAGGACTATTATATGCCTTGGGTAGTGAGATAAGGCAAGAAGCTGACTCCTGCACTTAAGGGAATTATCGACATGGCCATGACATCACTGAGAGCCAGTCAGGAAGCTCTAACTGTGGTCAGACTTTTAAAGCCATTTCATTATCAAAATAAAAGGAGAATTTTACCTTCAAACCTTGCATCAATACTGTAGTGATGATATACAATGGACTCTCTAACTAATTAATTTTCAAACGTTTACTAGTGTTTCTGTTATTTTGTTACTCAGAACTTGAGTTCATTTTTTTTTACTTTCTAGAAAATTACTGCTAAAATCCCCAAATCAGACAGCCTGGTGAATGACCAGATAAATCTATTTATGTGTAGGGA